>NW_004524625.1:5368586-5402303 GCF_000260255.1 Octodon degus | reverse complement strand
CCCCCCAGTTTGTAAGAGTGTTTGCCTTACACGAGACTGCAAGTTTATGAATGAGTAGATACCGTGCATTTATTACGGTACTGGAGTAGTGTTCTGATTTGAAGAAAAGGAGCTTTGGAGTCATACATTTCCACGCAGCCATTTACTGTTTTGTGACTCTGAACAAGTTACTTAACCTTTCTAGACCCATGGTAATGTGGGATGATACACCGCTTGCAAATGTGCCTTGTGGAATTTTACCAAGGGGAAGGAGACAGTGCACGCAGAGGCCTAGGACCTGCCCTGGCACGTGGTGGGCACTGCGTGGCCCAGTGGCAAGCAGCTGTGATTGGGGCTGAGGAGGGTGGGATGGGCCTCCAGGCCGAGGTAACCATGTCCACTGTGCACCCACTTTGTCCTCAGCTTGGTAAAGGCCCTGTGGAGGCTGAAACCTCTCAGATTAGCCAGCTCTCAAGAACTTGCTGTTGATTATTCAAGGACCTTGTGAGCTAGGTACTAAACATGGCCACTATTAAAAATTAAGTGATACAATCTTGCATGCACAAAAATTATATTTAAAACCAAGGGAATGCATGCTTGACACTCATTACTTGCTGATTCTTACATTATTATACTATGCTGCAATCCAGAAGCTGTGCCTGTTTATTTCATCTGGGTGAGAGCAATACTGTGCAGTACTGTGACTGTTACGCTTTGCTCTACCCAGCTCCACCTTCAGTGGCTTCACTCCGTTGACTTCAAACTGTTACTAGTTAGGTTCTAGAGAGTCCCCTTCAGAAGAGGTAGGCACCTCCATTTGCCAGGTGGGTTAGAAAGTCTAGAGGATAGGAGAGGGCCCCAAGTTAGGTGCCTGGAGGCATCCACTCTGATGACCAGGCTCTGGATGGCTGGCTCGCGGGAGAGCAGAGCCAGCTCTGTGGGCCACCTGAGGGGTCCAGGACAGATCATCATTTCCCTTCTGGTTTCCTAGCTCTGGAGGAATCCTTGGGGCATGAGGGCCAATTTTGTTCCTATGAGTGATTGTTTCTGCTTGAGCTAGGGCAGCCTCGGTACCAACGTGGGGCAGCTGTTCCTGTTCAGCAGAGGGTGGTGTCATCTTGACTTAGTCTGTGAGGTTCTGCTTTTCTTGGAACTGGAGGTGAGTGGATGTTTAGGACACTGGCTAGACCCTTCTAGTGTCACTCCAGGGACATCTGAAACAGAACCTTGTTCTTAAAAATAACAATTTGGTATCTGGGGACCTTGAAATTTTCTTTACTCTTATCTTGGTCTTGGTGTCCTCAGTCTTAAAGGGGGATGATAAACCAGGTAAATTTAGGACTAGTGCATTTGTATTGACACACCCTTTAAATGATCAACAGGCCCACTATCATGTGCAGAACTGGGCAGAGATGTGACCCAAAGTTTTAAAGTAGTAAGAGACAAAAATTGAGTTTGTCTCTTTACTACCTACCGAGTCTTATTTCTTCTCTCCTATCAGGAAGCTAGGTAAGAATATTTACACCACAAAACCCAGCAAACACTACAAATCACCCCCACCTTCTTTCCAAAGGGCTAGTTGTTAAGTATTTACTAGCATATCTTTGGGTACAACCCGTCAACTAGTCAGCGTAGCTACTTCATTTTGGGACAAGTGCTGATGCTGCAAAAATCACTTGTTACTTTAAGCTGAAAAATGTATCTTTCCAGCTCGAATTCTAGTTAGAATTGTTGGTGAATTTATTTTTCCACTGTTAGATACATAAACTGTGATTTAAGATTATGTCTCAGTGCCTTTCTGCACCCGTTCATAAGGTGTGGAACCCGGCAGGCCCCAAGGAAAGTATTGTTGTGTTAAATCAACCGTCCTTGTATTCAGATCAGGATTTTTAAAATGCCATTCTCAGAGAGGACTATTTCCCCTTTCTGCATTAACCAGTTTCAGAAATGCTTAAACTGTGCTACTGAGAAAATCTAGCCTCAAATCTGAGTTTTGCTTAAATTTTCCTCCTTGGAGCATATCCTCTTTCAAAAATCATTGACTGAATAGACAGGAAGCAGGTGTCATATGTGGCCAAAATAGAAGCCATTCTGTCTCCAGTAGGTCCCTTGAGTGACTGACCAGCCACCCCACATGGAACGGTTCCTTCAGTGCCAGGCAAGACCGAGTTGTGTGCCTGCTCCAGATGCAAGACCCTGGAGCTGAAAGCAGCAAGCGAAGAAAACAGCCAGGAAGCACAGGAAGCATTACTGAGAGACACAGGGGCTGCTGAAGTGCAGGCAGGCAGGCAGGCAGGCAGGCAGGCAGGCGGCTGAGTGACGGATTGGATAACTTGATTGCCGGTTTAGGGTCACATTCTGCCATGTCCTAATGAGCCCGTGTGACCTTAGGCAAATCTCCAGACCTTTCTGAGGTTCATTGTTCTCATCCCTGGAGTAGAGATTGTAATGCTCAGTAACATCAGGTGTAGTAAACAAGATAAAGGTAGGGCCGGCCAGATAGCTCAGTGGATTAAGTGCCTGCTTAGGTAGACACAGGGACTGGGGTTTGATCCCCAGCATGCTGTGCTGACCTTGCCCCCTAAGGCATGCTGGGAGGTGATGGAGACTGGCATGGTGGCATGCACCTGTAATCCCAGCATTGGGAGACTGAAAACAGGAGAATCGTTACGAGGCTAATCTCCATAGACCCTGTAGACCTTATAGGTCCTGTACTAAACACATTAAAAAAAGAAGATAAAGTGATGAAAGCCAGAAACATAGGAAGAGTCATCCATTCCAATTGTCTTGTCAAGTATAATGTCAATTATCTTAGGTTTTGAGGGATTTAAAATGGTCTTAAACATTAGATGCCCTGTCTACATAAAATTATATCTTCACAGGTTACAGATTAATGTTGCTCAGTCATTTTCTTATTTAAGTTATAAAGAAAGCTGCCCTTCGCGGCAGCTCATGGTGGAGGAGATGCCGTGTGGCCTTCATTCTGGTATTTCGAGGAACAAGCACTGGGTTAGATGTGGGAAGTGCAGCTGAACCATTCCCTCCTTGCAGAACTCCCCAAAGTGGGGAGATTGAGATCTGTATTTTATAAACTCTGCTAGCCTGGAAGAAAATTATTTTTAAAGTCATTTTTGTCATCTTCCATTAGCGATTTCCTAGGCAAATCGAATGTAGGGCACTGTTGTATAAATGAAATAACAGACATGTGTCAAGAGGTTAATAACTCCCGTTGCCCAGTTCTGAAAGGAAGAAAAATCACGGTGTCACTTTTACTCTTGACATTTTGTTCTGTCACCCCTTGACATGAACA
Source organism: Octodon degus (assembly GCF_000260255.1). Lineage (NCBI taxonomy): Eukaryota > Metazoa > Chordata > Mammalia > Rodentia > Octodontidae > Octodon > Octodon degus. The sequence continues at coordinate 5,399,014 of NW_004524625.1, read as the reverse complement.
GCATGCCTCTGTGCATTTTAAGGAGGCCTTCACTTCTTCCTCAGGTTATCGAATTGTGCCGAGGAATTTTTCTGGTTGATGGTGAGGTGGGAAGCCTAACACATCTAGCCACGGCGAAAAGCGAAACATCATTGCCACTGACCTTTGACTGGCGCTCTTTCCTCCTGTCACCCCACCACCTCCCCGGGGCTTGTGGCAGTAAGCCTTCAGAGCTGCAAGCTCGTTCATTCTCCTGTACACAGAATCGCAGTGCACGCACTAAGAGGCATAAACTTACTGTGCGATTTGTTCTAAAGGTGGTATAAAATTTTCCAAAATTTTATTGAAATAAAAAGGGAAGGCAGGAGTGCTTTAATGTGGCTCTACAGACAAGGGCACTCCAGGACAGTCCCCTCTGGCCCACTAAGTGTGCGTGTGTGCCTGCACATGCTTGTTCTCGCTGCGCTCTTGTGCCGTCAGTCATGTGGTGCTTGAGCCATGGCTGACGTGGCTTCTCTGTTGGTGACTGGTAAGTGGCATCCACACCAGCTTTGTGGACTGTTTGCTCTCTAACAGGCCCATGTGCCCGGGGATCTTTCACAACTTCTGTGCCACTGCCTGCTTCTTCACGGGACTCAGAATTCTGGAAGATTGTGGGTAAGAACCACCAGAGCTCCAGGCTTTAAGGAAGATGGGCAGCTGTCTTCAGGTGCAGCGCAGAGTAATAGTTACATTTGGATTCTCCTCAGAGTGTGCATATATTTAATAATGATGCTCACTCTTACTGTATGCGGAGAATTCTGACATTTTCTTTCTTTTTCGGTTCCCTTTCATGCTTTGCTTTCGCAATGCTATTTCTGATTACTGAATTATTTTCATGATTCATGATGAGGATGCAACCTACAACTTGAAAACGCTGTATCTTAGCTCGGATGTGGACGCAAATCATCTGGGATGTTGCTAAATGGCAGATGCAGATTCATGAGGCCTGCTGTGGGTGCCAGGATTCTCCATCTCTCACAATTCCCAGGACAGGATGTTGCCTGCATAGGGACCACCCTTTGAACGCCCGTTCTCCCCACAGTGTGGTTCAGCACCATGGACAGGAGCACCCTGTTGAGGGAGGTGTCCCCCAACAAACAAGGACTCTGAGTCACTCTGAGTGACTTCTCTGCAAGACATGTGGCACCAGCAGATGGGAAAGCAGTGGAACTTTACAGAGAATTTCTGGCCACATACACCACACTGTCTTACAGAGGCGGCCTCCTGGCCTCGAGCTGTGAAGGTCTTAGAGCAGTAGGGCAGAGGCACCGCGCTTGATTCCCAAGTAACTCTGCTTGCTCCCCACCACCAACTGCCCTGGTTCATTCCAGTTCCTGCCTGATGACTCACTGAGCTGTCTTTATCTGGGTCCTCCAGGAGGCACTGAATTCTCTCCTCTTGAATACTGTTTCTGATGAGCTCTACTGCTACTTTATTACTCATCTTAAATAATGAGGCTTGCTTGCTTGCTTGCTTGCTTCTGTGTCCCCACCAACTCCGCTGGATGCCGAAGCCTGTGTTATTAAAAGCATCTCTGTGTTTCTGTCTTCCCTGCAGTAGCCCAGTCATTCTTAGCCCCAGCCACATTAGAGATACCTGGGGAGCTTCTGCAACATACTTATGGCCAAGCCTCACCCCAGACAATTAAATCCGAGTCTCTGAGTGCAAAGCCCGGGCACTAGCATTTCCAAACTTTCCTTAAGTGCCTATGATGTGTAGCCAGGCAGAGGATTACTGTAGAGTGAGCTCCAGAAGGTTGTGACTCACGGCCTATTTACCTTTTCTTCCTCTGCCCCTCCTCCTCTCCTTATTGTATGCCATGGTGGTGTTTGCCGGGCACTGTGCTCAGTGCCCATGCTCACCCCTCAGCGTCCACAGGCCCAGACTCCTGTATGCCCTGAGGATGCCGCAGACTTCTGGGGCTCACAGTCCTTGAGGGTGTGCCGCCACGTTTGCACATCACCTGCCCATGCCATCTCTAGCTTCCTTGTAATACCTGATGAGATGTCAGCTTTATAGAAATGGCTGTTAGACCGTAATACTGAAGGCATAGCGATGAGAAATAAAAGGCCATACATTGGATGTGAGCACACTTCCCCAAATATTGTTGACTTACAACTTGCTTAATCTGAGGACACAGGGGCTGGGTGCACAGAGGTCCTGTTGGGGTGTCCAGGGCCTTCACCAGCCACTAGCTGTCATGGTGACACCAGGCAGGCAGTCACGACTACTCTGCAAGGAGAACACTAGAGCATGGAGAGATTAAGTCACACCTGTAGTCCAGGAGTGGATGGTACAGAGAGGAAGCCAGGGCCTGCTGACCACAGCCTCAGCCCTCCTCAGTCATTCTGCCCATCCTGTGTTGGCGCTGCTGACATGATTGTCCCATTCGCTGCTCAGAGCTGAGTGGGGAAATGCATGCGTGCTCAGAAGAAGGGCTCAGGCTTCCAGGTGGAAGGAGAACGGGAGTGGAGCATGGGCACCCGGGAGAGGAGAACACACCTGGGGACTCCGCAGATGGAAGGGCTTCACGCAGGAGTGGAAGCGGCTCTCTGCTTGCTTCCTTCCCCAGAGCCCACGGCGTTCTTTGGGTCTCTCCTGAGACATGGGTGTGGGCTGAGGAGGGCTGGCGAGTCCCAGGCAGGGCTGTTGCTCTGCCTGCTGTGGAAGGACACAGAACTGCCTGTGTTGCCTCTGGAGCTCGCAGTGATAGATGGAGGGCCGTTCGTCAAGCCTGAAGCCATCATTCATGAAGGACAATGGCCCACTGGGACCCAACACAGTTAGAGAAGAGCATGAAGCAGACAGAAGTAGGATTATGTGAACACAGTCAAAGGAAATTTGCTAGGGATCTGATTTCCAGAGCCTTGAAATCGGCAGGAATGAAGCTCTTTCTGTGAAAGACTTATTAGCAAATGCATTTCAAGCAGGGACAGGCTCACCAGCCTTCTGGTGTCCATTACCAGCAAACATTGGAGACAGTTGTACAGGATTTAGCAGAGGATTATCCTTCGGACAGCATTCCATGGGTTGTATTTTGGTGGGGAGGGAGGTCTGCTGCGTGTGATTCGCTGTGCGTTGTAGGGAAAAGCCAAGGCGGGAAGCCCAGAGCAGCAACTTCAGAACCATCCGCGGGAGTTTCCTTTGTCTGGAGTCCTGGCCCTGTTGCATACGGTCTGGAAATAAATGGCAGATGGGCTTAGTTCGCTCAAATTCGGAATCCCATACCAAAACGCTAGCTCTCTTCCCATGTTGTCATCGGAGGAAAGGGTAATGTGCCTCTGTGAGTACAGGGCTACAGGTAATGGAAACAGCTGAAGGCAGAGAAGTCCCAGGTCTGTTCCCTGCCTTCTAATGTTAGGCCAGGGGCTGTCACAGCCACACAGGCTGAGTGTGGCTGACAGTGGCGAAGGACAGGGTCTTCTAGGAGACAAACCGAGTGTGGGAAAGCCTCCTGCAGGTAGAAACAGGTAGATGTCTACTTGCTAGATAAGCACAGAGAATGCAGGCTCCCTACTTAGAATGGCTTTAGCAGCTCACCCTGGCAAGAGAGGTTCCATGGCTTGAGAACCGGGCATCTCATTAAGGAGAGGGTGAAAGCCCTCTTCAGAATGTTTGTGGAAGGCAAGGCAGGCTTGGATCCACTCTGGGAAGCGCTTGTCTCTGTAGCATCATCCCGTGACTCATGGCAGCCTTCTATCAAAGGGGTGTGGGGACCGCATGCTGACGGAGCGCTGGCTGACTGCTTGGCATTTTGTAGGTTCTAGGCATGGAGAGAGGAATGGGTTCAGAGGTGATGTTTACTGCTCAGAGGTTAAGGTCACGATTGTTGGAAGAACATAGCCCAGATTTGAGCATAAGCTCTGACATGTGCTCAACCTTGATCGAGCACATTGCCTGACCTCTGTGTGACGTGGTTTCTTCATAAAAATGGGAGTAATCATAGATCGTATTCATGGGGAGGCTATGCACATTAAATATGCAAACCTACATAAAGAATTAAATCGGCTTAAATAAAAAGCATTAAATAAACAATGTAAGTAAAGCATTAAGTGAATGCATTTAAGACATTAAATAGACTAATATGTTAAAAGCATTAAGTTACCTAATACATGTAATGTAGTAAATATTTTACTAAAATATGTAAAGTAGTACATAAGCTGCCAGTAATACACATAGAACAGCTGCAACGGTGCCTGGCATGTAACACTACCCACCTTTTATTCTGCAGTTGGTAGTAGTAGTAGCCAAATGATATTTGCTAAGGTCCCACCCGTGCCTGCCCTTACACAGATGCTGGGGACACGGCAGCAAGCCGCTCCTGGCCTGTCCTCGTGGACTGGGTTGACAAGCAACCACATAAACAAAGGGTCATACATGACAGGAAGTGCCATGTCCTCCGGATGACTCAGGTGAGGGCTGTAGGAAATGGTAGATAGAAGAGACTGCGACCTATCAGGTGGACCAAGGAAGGCTTCCCGGAGCAGAGCAGTCCCTGTGGGCCTGAAGGATGGGAGGGCTTGCTCCCCAGAAGGCAGGAGGTGAGGTGAGAGGCTGCACCTGCCCGGCCTGGAGGACTGCTGAGTCCTGAGAGCATGTGGAGACACTGAGTGGTGCAGCCTCCCTCTGGGGCCTACCTGGAGTAGAACAGTCCCAGGGCAGAGAGAATGGAGACGGCGGCTGCCCTGTGAGGGCCTTGGTGTGCCCAGGGAACAGCGTGAAGTGCAGGGCAGGGCTTTGCACAGGTGGCAAGGCAACGGGCAGGGGGCGGCAACGCTGGGGCATTTGGATTGTGTCAAGAAAGCGGCAGCACCAGCAGAGGTGCAAAGGTTGGATGGGGGATGCATCCAGAGGGGTGCACAGCCCGGTGCAGGCAGGGAGCTGGCCAGAGCCCCCAGGGGAGCTTTGAGTTCTCGGGCCAGAGAGCAGCAAGCGAATCCAACTTCACTTGGAAGATTTTTACGGGCTCATAAAAAACTGTGTAAGTGGGTTTGTAGCGCATGAGCCTGGTCTGCAAAGGAGGATTAACAAGGCGCGGTGGAGGCAAAGTCCGAGGACCTGAGTAGAAATGGCGCGTCTGCTGTCTGCCGTCTGCCCTCCTCCGTCCATATCTCGGCTGCCTCCCACATTCTGCTCTCTGGCTCTGAGATGCAAGTAGCAGGGCCCAGGCAGGCGACTGTTCCATTTGCTATGCTGGATACTGCGCTGGCTGCTGGACCTGCGTCAGCATGAGCTGAGGAGGTCCGATGGGCTTGGGGTTCAAGCTCTTGGACCCCACATCCAGCCTTCTCCCTTAGGGTCCAGAGGAAGCCAGTGTCCCAACCATTCCTGGGTGCAGGTCTTGTGCAGCTGCAGCCCACGTGGCTGGTGTGCTCCCCGAGGGACCAGGACTCTCGCAGACGTCTTCCCCCCTCTGTCCACATGGCTCATCCTGGTCATGGCTCATCTTCTTGTGGTTTGAATCACTGCAGTGAGGCTGCCGAAAGACTTGTGTCTGCACACAGGCGCTCTTGAAACTGAAGACCCGTAGGATAAGGGAGACACATAGATGTCATTTTAAAACTAATGCTTGAAAAAAAAATCACCTGTAGCAGATCCCAGTGCATGGCAGTAGTGAGTCATGGCTTCAGGCTTCAGGCTTCCCTCCTGCCTTTCATATTTTGTTTCTTTTCCTAGACAACACCAGGCAGGTAGCACAGTGACCGTCTCTTTCCAGTTCCCAGCCCTGTGGCAGTGGCAGAGCTGGCATATAAGGTGGAAATAGGAAAATAATTTATCCAGAGCCCTGCCCCTGTCCTCGGTGGCTGGGATTAGCTGGGGTAAGCAGGACACAGCGGCCACTATCAGGTAAGGGGCATCGGTGCCTGGACAGAAGGGGTCCTGGAGCCCCGTGCCTTGGCCTCGGTCTGCCCTGTGCAAGACGTACTTGCGTCCTGCCTTCTTCACTGAGGCAGGGTGGAAGGTCCCCAGGAGGAGCCTGGAGCCTAGCAGATCATCAAGCCCACCGAGCTTGTCTCCTGCTTTTGCTCACAAAAGGGCTATCAAAGTGCTTGTGTTCCCTCCATACCAGTCTTGAGTGCTCTGTGATGTTATAGACCAAAGTCTCTTTTATCTCAGACTTGGGACCCATCCCGCATGTGAACTTGTGATCCAGATGCGGTATGGTGAGCTCAGCCACAGCAGACGTCATTTGTTCCTTATGCCACCACAGCAGGGAGCTGACAGGATGCGTTGTCACTGGGTCAGGCAGCCACCACTAGCTCAGAGCCTCCGTGTGCCCTGCTGCTGGGCTCTGCGTGCAGAGAGCTGGGCGAGGCCCTGTCTCAGAGCCCCAAGCCTGGACGGGGCAGCAGACATGGGCATAGCAGTGGCCATCCTGCCCGGCACGTGGCCTAGGGGCTGTGGCCCTGAGCAGTGTCACCCTGCTCCTGCCAGGAGGAGTCAGAGCAGGCTCTGCAGCCCCATTTGGGCTAGTTCTGAAGGTCAAGTCTGGGGTCCACAGAGCCAGCAGGGGCTGTAGCATTGGACCGGAGATAAAGTGACACCCTCGGGAAAGGGAAAGGGCCTCTGTGAGTTTTGGAATGAGGAGGCGATGCTATGAGAAATCAGATGCATGAGAATAGTGCAAGTGGCCCTTGGCCAGGCCTTCCATCCGGCCTCCTTCCCATTGTCTAAATGAGGGTCCCTTCCAGCTAGACTCATCAAGGGCTTGGAAACTGACTGGCCTGCAGCCCACAAGTCATTGTGGCACTGACTTGGCCTCTGTCTGTTTAGCTTCCTGTTTGTATTTGCGAGTCTTTCTTCATCTGTTAGGACTGTCTACATTACAGACCCTGGAAATGGCTCTGTTCACCTTACTGTGGCAAACGACCCAGAGTAGTTAACAAGGCAGGGAGCCTCCCCGCCGCCCAGAGCTGGAGCATGCCTGGCTGCCCCTGTGGCTGTCGGGGCTTTGGAGGCCCTGGCAAGAGTCCCCACTGTGCACAGGCCCCACCTGGCCCCCAAAGCTGGGATGGGGCGAGGAGCCCTTGGCCTGCGTGTGGCACACGCCTGTTTGAACCTCCCCTTCCCCAGGTGGGAAGCTCCTTTTACCATATCAGGACTGTCTCAGTTACTCTTCTCTCGTTGCTGGGACGAATACCCGACACGCAAAATGAAGGAAGGAGAGGTTTATCTAGCTCAGAGTTACTGGAGGTTTCGGTCTGTACTCAGCTGGCGCCAAGGCAGCCTGGCACATGGCAGAGGGCAGCTTTTCCTGGCAGTGGCACAGAGCAAAAGCAAAGGGGAGGAGTGGCAGCAACGATGGCACTAGAGAGCAAGTCTGTCTCCCTTAAGTGGCGTTCGGGCCATCTGCCCCAGGCTTGGTGTAACGCTCACACCCATGATCTCGGCAGCATTTACACACGTGATCCCAGCAGCACTCATATTCATAATCCCAGTGGGTCATATTCACAGCTCTAGAAGTCTGCTCCATGACTGCTTGGGGTTTTGGGGCAACTAGACACAGACCATAACAGTGGCAAAGGCTGCAGACTGAGATGTTTGGTCACACGCTTGGCTATAAATGTTAACAACTTTAACATAAAAAGCAGTGAATTTTTCAAAAAGTAAAGGTTCTACCATCTCTTGAAAGTCAGATTTGTCAGTCCTCGGCCCACATTTGCACTATCCAGAAGGGCATGGTGCCAACTCTTTTCTGGTAGGCGTAAATTCTTGGGTTCACCATGGTGCCTGCCTCTCATTATTGTCTTTAAAAATATTAGTGTATGTATGTAACGCATAAAATGTGCAATTGGCACATAACATATCCTTTTTGATCCCCTGTACCCCTCTCCAACCCCACCCCTGACTGTTGGATCACTAGAGCATTTGGGTGTCCCCCCCCCCCCCGTCTGCCTGACCTTTGGCTTCCTGTGAGGTAATGCACAGCACTTACCTGTACGGCACTGAGGTAGATGTCCCCAATTTTGAGCTGTTCGACTTAATGATGTTACAGTGGACAAACACGGCACGTGTGGTAGAAACCTTCCTCAGGTGATAGCCTGTTACCTTTTCCCGTGCCGCTGCAGGCTGTTACATGCTGTCAAGATGCTGGGCAGCAAGGCGAGCTGCAGCTCTCAGGCAGCTGTGCTATGGCGAAAGGAACCCAGCTTTCCACAGTGCTGCCGAGCTGGGACTTTTGGGTAGGCCAGGTGCGTTGAGTGCGTAGCTCACTTAGGGTGCTTTCAGCTTACGGTGGGCTTTGCTGGGTGCGACTTCACTGCAAGTCGAGGAACACGCGGTGCCTGGTACTGCCCGGCTGACAAGGCCTTTCAGAGTTCATTTTCTTGTTCTGTTCTTGCAGTGGTCTGCAGAGGGGGCGTGGCCATTCCCATCCTGCAGGAGGGAACGCCGCGGCTCCGTGAATGTGGTGGCTGTCCTGTTCCGTCCCATGGCTTGAGAGAGTCGCACTTGGCTGTGTGATGGGCTGCGTGGCTTGGAAGCAGCAGGTGCTGTGCCAGGAACCAGCTGGCCAGAGCCGTGTGGCTCTGTGCAGGTCCCCAAGTCCTAGAGAGCTGCTTTCCTTGCCTGTCACGTGAAGTTTCTGGCCTAAATCAGAGCTTCCTAATGTGAGCGTGTCGCTGGCAAAAAATAACTGAAAGTTAGCTCTTTTTTCCCCATGGTGAATATGGGCAATAAACCACAATAGCATTAGCAGTTTCTGGGACTTTGTTACCAGAAAGAATCAGATATTTTTGTATCCTATTAGAGTTATTGGAGATGCCTCAAAATATCATTTACACTCATCACTACCTCAAGGTTATGATGGTTATTAGACCCGCTGTTAGATCTTGTTATGACTCAAAAAGAAATAAAAATATAGCAATCATAAATTTCTCATTTTAACAGTCTGATAACTATTTCAATATAATTGGTTTTCTTTGTATTCCTATTGATTTTTACTTTATGCGTTTAGAGATGTTCTTCCGAGACAGGGTCTGCAAGTTTCAAGCACCTGCTAGAGAAGCTCATGGGGAACAAGGCTCCACTCTCACCCCAGTCAAGTACGTGCCCCTCCCAGCCCTTGACCTCCGGGCTCCCTGGCTCCCAGGCCTGAGACCAGGCCCCAGCAGCCTGGCTGGCACTCTTTGCACGCTGGAGATAATTCCTGGGCTCGGCGTGGCCTGGTGGGTCTCTCTTATGTCAGCCCAGCTCTGCTATCCTGAGTGTGACTCATGCTGCCAGGAAAGCCCAGGAGTGCTCTGAGGAGAGGAGACAGGGGCACCCACCCTCCCACTGACCGAGGCCCACCCCAACGTCCTCTACGCTGAATGGCACTGAGATGCTTACATCTGCCTGGCTTATGCCTCAGTTTCCATTTTTCCTACACTGGCTCTTTCTGGAAAATCCTTCAGCAAGATAGAGTCATGGATTGGCAGACGTGGGTGTTTCTTGCTATTTGATGAGGAAGGAGTATGAGACCCAGGAAGTGCAGAAGCCTAAGGCCACATGGAAGGGGATGGTTGAGGACTGCAAGGCGTAGTGCGGTGGGAGCAGGCAGAGTGGCCAGCAGGGCCAGGCTAGGTGTGGTGGCAGGCAGGGCAGAGGTAGCAGCCTTCAGGAGCAGAGCATGTGGCTCTGGTGGAGCCCAGCAGAAGCTCAGGGGAGACATGGCTGTGGCCTGGACTGAGGCAGTTAAAGCAGAGATGCTGAGAAGAGGGCGGAAATGGGAGCTTGAGTGGAAGGAGCAGAGTTCCATGAGGGGGTGTTAGGGGTGAACTGAGCCACCAGTGACCTGCTTGGGGCCTGGCAGAGGGACCTCTGGGGAGGAGGTTGCTAAAGATGGAGCTATCTGCGTGTTGCGCTTGAGGCTGCCTAGTGTGTCTAAGTGCCAAGACGCCTGCTTGTTCCTCTACGTGGTTGAGGCAAATCATGTCACCTTGCCAAGCTTCCATGTCCTCAGCTATAAAAGTGAGGCAGGAATTCCTGCTGTACTGCACAGGTTGCTGTGCGGATTGCTACAAGCACAGAGCGTCTGCACCGTGCATGTTATAAACAGCCAGTGACCACAGCCTGCTCGTGGTCACACGTGGCAGTTGATTTCATGTGTTCATGTGTCCTCCAGTATCTTACGAGGGAGGCGCATCTGGTAGTTTCCCCCCTAGAGTCTGTGGCCCTCCCTGACCGAGGTGGTGGGGTGACTGGCGGCTGTGCGACTGAAGCTCACACTGCCACCACAGCAGGGGCGTGGGCGTAGAGGGTCACAGGCTGGGACTGACTGTATAGGTCCTGCTCCTGCTTCCACAGCCTTGCAGGTGCCCCAGAGCCTCGCCAGTCCTCGTCTCTGCTGTTGTTGGGTGGAGTGCTGACACATCAGCCACACACCAGGGACGGTTACAAGGGAAAACCTAAATGAGTTCAGGTGCGGGTCGCGCCCACTTTGCCAGGTACAGGAAGTTCTTAGCAATCACCGCGTTCTCATGCATTAAGGGCTTGGGAGAGCAAGGAGAAGCTACAGCCGCCAGCAGGGCCCACCCACCACTCCTCCCTCCGCCCTCCCCGCATCTCCTGTGCTCATGCCTCAGCTGTCTAGCCAGTGACACCCTCTCCACTATGCTCACTCTCACCCATAGCGCCCACTGTGCATGCTTGGGCCATCCGGTGCCTTCTCATCTCAGAGCCTAAAAAGTGTCACCTCATGAAATTCTCCTGATGCTACTAAAGGGAATGCAGGACTCTGTCTGTCTTGTCCCTACAGCATCGCCATTTGCCCCCTCTCAGGCACATGCTGGCACTCAGCTTTGGGCTATAAGACAGGGTCTTCTCTGCTGTGAGCCTATTGGATCTATGACCTTGTCAGTCACAGTCTGCCAGAATCCTGAGAAATTAGTACAAGGTCCACACACAGAAGTAACTTAACTGGGAGGATTGAATTAATTTTACTGTGGGCCTGGGGCACCATCTGTCACCTGCCTGTGGCCCACAGCAAGGGTTGTGAGGCATAGGTATCGCCCGCCTGAGGCATTGTGTGCCAGGTCCAGAAGGCTTTGCCACTGATGCCTCAAAGGACCCTCCTCGGGGTCTCGCACAGGAGCTGGGGCTGGGACCGGGACCATTGCCTTGGCCTGCATCGGGCAAGGGTCTGCAGCATTCTGCTCTGGCCTTCTCCCACAGCCAGTCCTTAGCTCCAGGACACAGCCTACCACAGATGACCTTTGGCCAGGTCTGGGGTCTGCGCTCTGCACGCTGAGCTTTCCCAGAGATTCCTTGCCTGCCTCCCTCCGCTGCCTGCCCTTCCACATCTCCTGCTGCAGGTCTTGTTGTATTGCTGCTGTGCTCCAGAGTCTTGCGCAGAGCCTGTCACACCAATTGCCATCTTGTCTCTGGGTCCTGCTGCAGGGCAGAGCCTCCTTGATCCGACCCTGGGTGCCCTTCGGTGCTGGAGCCTGTGGTACTGACCATGGTCCATAGTAAAAATACAAAAGCTGTGAGTGTTTCAGGGCCAACTTGCAAGTCATGGCTAGATGTGTGGGAAGCGCTATTCCACACCATTCTCACGGGAAGGTCGGAGGCTCAGAGAGGCTCTGTTACTTTCTCAGTGTTGCATAGCTCTTTGGCACTGGAGGGGAGATCTGAGAGTGGGCCAGCGCCGTGCCCTCACAGCTGGCTCCAGACAGACTGACAGAGCCAGCAGCTGGCGACTTCGCGGTGGTGGGAGGGAAGCACGAAGCACTTGCTTTCTATCTTAGGAGTTTCTCCCCTGTGGTTCCAAAACCTGGAAAAGAGGTGACGGGCTCTCTCCATGTCTTGGGTCGCTTTAGACTGTCCATGTCTGGGTAGATAATAAAAGACCTTGTCTCTGTGGCAGAACGCAGAGGGCTCTTTCTCACACTGGCAGCAGCTTGGTGCGAATGTCCTGGGCAGGAGCGCCAGCATTGAGCAGGATCTGGCTGGTACCTGGGAGGCTAAAAGACCATCAGGGCTTGGCCCTCGGCCCCGCTGGGCCACGGCGGGTTGTTGGGCACTGGGGCAGGGGACTCGTGGCTTCAGCACAGTGTTCGCCTCCTGAATTCCTACATACCACCCTGGTAATGTGCACCAAATAAGATCTAATCAAGAAGGAGTAGAAAGGACAAATCTTTGACTGCAGCCCAGCCAAAAGAAAGCCAAAGAGAGAATGCTGAAGACCCAATCAGCAGCAAATATCCAGGGGAAAAATCCGAGCGCTGGGGAGGTGGCTGCAAATTAGAGCCATGCTCCTTGGAGAGGACTCGGCCGCCCAGACACCGGTGCCAGGGGAGCAGTTCAGCTTGGGTCAGCGGGCTTCCCTGGGCTGGGCTTCTACATCTGAAGAGCAGGTACTTACTGCTCCGGAAGGACCGTTGAGCCGCAGAGGTCCCTGAAGTCTTGTGAGCAGGTGGCGAGGACTTGCAGATAGGAGGCATTGACTGTGTGTGCCTTTTGTGGCCCTGCTTTTCTGAAACATGGGGCCCTATCCTTGCTAGGCCTTGGTCTTCTCTGGCCTAGGGTCATCTTGCTACAGTGGGAAACCCAGCGGATCCTCACCTTTCCTTCTAGGGGGCCTATGATTCCAGATGCCTTTGCCAGCACAGGACACTGTGGTGACTGTGGCCACCCTCATCTGTTCCCGTCCTAACCTCAGGCCACTTCAAGGCTCTGGGATTCTGCCTGTCCGAGGTCCTTGTGCAAATCCTTGGTTCCCACCTGGAACTGGGAGACTGGAACCTCAGTGAACCTGATGGGCTTCTTGCACACTCATGTGTGTGCACGTGCATGCATGCACACGCACACACACACACACACACACACACACACACACACACCCCAGGTTCCACCCCAGTCACCCCAGCTGCTTGGGACCCTCCTCAGGCAAGCCAGTCATTTTTAATAAAAGCAAGTAATATTCTTAGCTTAAAATGATGGTAAGACATTCGATAATTATGATGGGTATTAACAGCGTAGTGTTTCGTGTACAGCTGCTGGAAGCAGGTTGCCTGGGCCCAAATTCCTGGCTCTACCATTTCTTTTGTGACTTGGAGCAATTCCTGCAGCCTCTCAGTGCCCCCAGTGCCATCTGTAAAACAAGGAAAAACAACAGTGTCTCCCCGAGTTGCTTATGCAGGCTAAGCGAGCTCATATCGTAAAGTGTCGGGAAACACTGCGTGGCACGTGCTGAGTGCTGCTTCGCTATCGGGCAGGCCTCGGTACAGTTAAAATAATATTTGCCAACTTTGTTGAGCTTCTGCAGAGCGACAGGAACACAAGCACCGCAGCCACCCAAGGGGCAGGTTCTCTTGTAATCCCCTGGCCTCACATGAAAACGCGGAGGATTAGGGAGGTTAAGAATGCCGTCCAGGGTCAGCCAGCTGGGAGGTAATAGACCTGGGATCAAATCCAGACTCTCTGACCCCAAGCCAGCACATTTTTTCCCCTGGGATAAGGGACTGAACTAAGGGCCTCACATACTAGGCAAACACTCTCCCACCAACTTGCATCCCAACCATTTTTTAATTTTTATTATATTCAAGTATTTTGGGGCAAAGTCTTGTAAGTTATCTGGGCTTGGCTTGAACTTGTGCTTCTCCTGCCTCAGCCTCCCCAGTAGCTGGGATTACAGGTGGCACCACGATGCCACTGGAGAGCCAGTACCTCCTGGACATGTGTCAGAGACTTCTAAGCCCTGTCAGGTACCCTGGCCACTCTTCTCTTGAGTCTCTAGGTGGAGAAGGCCTTTCCAGAGAGAAGAGCGTTCACAGTAATGGAGTTTCACATACACAGGAGAGACCAGTATGACCGCAGTTCGATCTCGTCCTCCCACCTGAAACTTGATCTCCAGCCAACGAGCAAGCTTTTGTTGTTTTCTGCTGCCCTTATTACCAGCGAACGCCTAAGGTCCCCTGGGCCCCAGTGAATCCTGATCTGCCAGCCTCCTCCTGCTCCCTATACCAAGATGTCCTTGGCTAGAGGGACAGGACATGGACACCTCGTGTGCAGCTGGTCATTCTACCCACAGTCACACCCTGGGCTTAGCTTGAAAAGAGTCCAGACTCAGCAAAGGGAGTGAAGCTGCATGACCCAGCCTGATCTTGGGCAGCCATCCCTGAGTCCCTGTAGGAAAGCGCATGGCTGTCTGATGGGTGAGGCCACAGCCTCACAAGGCAGTGGCGAAATGCTGTGGTGAGCACAAGGGTGACTCGGGGGGCGGGCCGAGATGCGGCTAGAGGAGACCTGGGTCTCTCTGACCTGCAGTCCACCCAAGCAAATAAGAGAATATACATGAGTATACAAATTGAGCTACAGAGGGAAACTATCACATCAATAAGGCTGCTATTTTTAAATGTTAGACAGGAGATAAGGTAGGGTTTTGACAGAATTACTCTGAGATAGCGGTGGAGAAGGGAGAAGGGAGACCCTCCATCCTCCTGGGGATCGCAGTCAGTTCATTAAATGAGCCATTGTCACTGCAGTGAGCTCCGCAAAGGAAGAAGCCTGGACAGAGGCACGGAACCTCCTTAGCCTGGGCTCTGGACTTTTTTGGGGAGCTGGTGCCTAAGCAGCAGCCTGAAGGATGAGCTGGGTTAGCAGGCATGAGGCAAGCAGCACGCAGGACCTCGAGCAGGGAGGAATTAGGAGGAGCTGAAAGGAAGCCCCTGTGGCTCGGGTTTAGGGTCCATGGGGAGCTGGGGAATCGGCAGCGCTCCAGTGCAGAACCTGGGTTCTGGAAGCAGCTCTGTGAGGTTCAAGGACACACCAAGGGCATTAGGTTGTATCTTTAGTTTGTGTTTATAACACATCCCTCTGGCAACAGGCACCCTGGAGGTCCAGGCGAGATGCTAGTGCTTGGTGTGAGCCCTGGGGACCTAGGGACGGGCAGAACTCGATGGACATAAGGTGAATATGGAGGTAGGACTGGTAGGACCTGGTGACCGATTGGCTGTGGACACAGTGATGTGCAGAACGGCAGGGACAAGACGGGGCTAAGGCCCTAGCGAAAATCACCAGCAGACAGAGGGCACTTTTTTGGATGTGAGCATGCTCAGACACAGCTATGAAAGTAACAGGCGAAGACCAACAGCAGACCCAGAAATGGGTAAAGGACAGAGGGTGTGCACTTCCTAGCAGAAGAGATGGTTACCAAGAAATGTAAGAAAATGCATTTATCTTTCAGAGATGTAGGTTAAAATAACAAGCCACCTTTCATCTATTATACAGGTAGAGGAAAGAATCACAGTGTCACCTAATATTGATGAAAGCAAGAGGGGTTGGCAGGTTCATCACTTCCGGAAGAAATTTAGAAATGATACACGGTCTTTTGTGGATGGTAGTTATAAATTTTTAGTTTATTTTTTATTTTTCAAATTTTTAAAAATGCTAAGAAATATAGTCTAAATACATACAAAAGGGGTCTGGGGAGAAAACTCAGTAGAATAAGTGCTTGCCTGGCAAGCACAGGGCCCTGAGTTCAATTCCCAGTGCCACAAAAAAAAAAAAAAAAAAAAAAAAAAAAAAAGGAATGGTCAAAATATATGTTGAATGTTTGAATTCTTTAAAAATATTTATTACAGTAAAAGACACATGGCCATTTAATCCCCCTCAAAAATATGCCCCCTCTTTACCACTATGTGATGCAACTCAAATCCTCTTTCATAAATGGCTTTAGAAGAAACGATTAAAAAAAAAAATACAGTGAATGTTCCTGCCAAGCGCCATCTGCAGAAAGGCAGGCCTGCTCGTTACGCATCTCCGCGAGTCCTTCTCTGCCTCACTCATTGTATCTAGCGCCGTGTGGCTTCTCACTGCTTCCTTAAGCCAGAATGTTTTGAATTAATTCAGGCCATTAGGGACACTGTGACAGCACAACTGAAGACCTTCTGAAAGAAGACTACCAGAGCTGCTTCAGAAAGTGGCAGGCGCGATGAGAGGTGTGCTCAAAGCCAGGGGCAGTGTTGGGAGGGTTCTGATGGCAATGCAATAGAAAAAGTATTTAAACCCACTGTATTTTTCAATCACATCTCATAATCAAGCAATCATGCAAGGAATAGCTACAAAATATAAAGTCTTTACACTAATGAAAGCTTGGGAATGATCTATACATCCATTAGTGGGGTACTAATTATATCTATATCTAACCATTTAACGATATTGTTTTACTAAATTTAAAATAGATTAAAAGTTATATGGATACACTGATCCTATTTTGTAAAGTATCCAAATATTATCATGTGGTTGTATGAGCATTCTTTAACAGGCCTACAAAAGGAAACATATTTAAAATGAGATGGTGGTGAGTTATAATTGCATTTAGTATATTTGCATAAATACAAAAAGAAGAGGACGCCTAAGTGCAGGTTGGCAGGCTGTAGTAGGCACGTAGGGGTTCTGGCTCTGCCTGGCGTGAGGAGGGTTGTGGGTTGGGGGCAGGAGCCAGGGTCTGCCCAGCTTGGTAGCTCATGCTTAGTGTAGAAATGAAAACCCATGTGTGAGGGAGGTCTAAGCCTCTTCTACAGGCTGTTCCGCCTGTGTGTTCTCTGGTCATAAAAAATTCATGCCAATTAATTTTAAGCCAGAGGACAGGAAGTGGAAGCTCAGAGCTTTAGAAAGGCTACTCTCTGTGCAGCAGCTTCAGTCAGCATGCACCATGGTCATGTTGCCACCTTTTCCTTCTTCCCTGGCGGCTGGGATCGTGTCCTTGTATGCAGTGCCAACGGTGTGCCTCAGTATTATGTTTCCAGCTCCTGCTATTTCCTTGGTTACTATCTTGGATCTTTGAATGAAGAATCGCTTTCATTTCACATTTTTCTAAACTTGGTTTTAGAAATTCTGCAGCTTTTTCCCAAAATGCCCTTTTGGGAAGTTAAATAGGTATTGATGCAATCTACTCGCTTCATGGACAAGCTGACAGGGTAACAGAATGGGGTAGCCCCGCCTTGATTTCAGTATGGAGCCTACTTAGCATCCAGATGCCAGAGAATTGCACATTTGGGGTCAGAGGAGAGGCAGGGGGAAGACAGCGCGCAGGGGGCACTGGGGCCAGGGCTAGGGCCAGCTTCCTCAGGTCACTTGCTTTGTGATCTCAGGCAACTCTCTGATGTGTGTCAGGTATGAGGTGCTTTGTGTTTTCAGCTTTGAAATATGACAGCCTTAGATTCCGAGATTGCCACATAGGGAGGGACCTTCATGCAGCCCCCCGAAGTGCAGTGAGGGCACAGCTAGGGGCTGCATAGTTCATGCATGAACACTTTAAATTTCACAGCTTGTTTATTTTAGTGAGTATTACATACTCATGCAGAGATGCAGCATGTCAGACCTGCGGTCGCATAGATATTTGTGTGTAGAATGGCCAGAAGTACAAACTCCTCTAGCATCTGCACAATCCATTTATTATAAGGTTGCCCTTCACTAGGCCATGCAGAGAAAAGGCACAAAAAGCTGCAGAAAAGTTTTCAAAAATCCTTTAAAAATGAAGTTAAGAAAAAAAAAATGAATAGATTAGGAAAAAGGATGTAGGGGAACAACAGGTGGGTCTAGCAGCAGTTGGTGCCCAAGTCACCGTTGCAGGCCTTTGCTGGTTCCCGGGCTTTCGCCTAGCTTCCTCCGCCGTCAGAAGCTCCCGGGGTGGTCCTGAGGACCCTGCGTGAGGCTGTAGGCGCCCAGCTCAGAAGCTGTCGCGTGGTAAGGGCTCACATGTGTGAGTTTCCTTTTCCACAGCCCCTTCTTCGCAAGTTCACGGGAGTGCCTGTGATAGGCTGGCCCCGTGTCCTTAGTTATGGCATGAAGTGATAGGTCCAGACTGGGAAAAGACCAGAGCGGGGGCTCGAGCTGCCTGCGCCTCTCTCTGCTGGCGGAGACCTACAGATGGGTCTGAAAAGTGGTCGAGCAACTGACAAGTACAACAGATGAAACAAAATGGAGGGGGAGGGGAGAGAAGGGGCGAGGGCCCGGACTAGGCCTGGGGGAGGAGAGGGCAGCCCAATCTGCTGAGCGCTTCTGAATCTGCGCATCTGGATAGCGAGCTGTACCCAGCTCTGGACATAATGGTAAACTCTGTTTAGAAGAACAAAACAGATGGGAAATACCACCGAATATTCCAAGCAAGTGTGTTGCGGTCATGGCGCCTGCCTTTGCTCCTCTCTTCTTACTGTTCTCACCAGCTTTTTCTGTATGTTGCCAGTTATGGAAAATAGGAAGTACCAGAACGCTTGGAAGGTTGAATGTTCTGTACCAAGAATTGAGTATGACTATCATCCATGCTCGACACATCACTGTTAATAATCGTGCCTAATTTTTATGGTCCCACTTCCTTTTCCGAACAGTTCCCTTGCAGCCCTGAACATTGACGATCTCCTCAGTCACACAGAATCATAAATAGTGGGTCACCAAAATGAGGTAGCAGATTGGTGGTGCGCTGTAGGCCCGGGGACTCAGGAGACTGACGGTGATTGTCTTCTTGTTTTGCAGATGGAAAAACTGAGACTCAGAGAAGGCTAGTGATCTCCGGGCTACTGGATTGGCAGGTAAGTCGTGCTGAACGTGAGCCTGAAACGAGATCCTTCTCAGCCCCATGACCTCGCCTCCGCCAGACTCGCCGGCCCCAGTCTGGGGACTTTTCTGTTTTGCACAGTTCAAGGAACAAATGAACTAGTTTGAGGCGTTGGGTATTATTTACACTGTGGTTTCTGTTTGTTCCTATCCTTGAGTCGGAATGTTTAGCCAGTGAGTTTGTACACAATTTGTAGGCATTTCTCTGGGCATGGCAGGGCCCATTACAGCCTGGCCCATGCTGCGGCTGGTACGACACTCAGTCACTGTCCTTGACTCTGGTGGCTCTGGCACGAAGAGTCCTGAGCTGGGGCCCAGGTACTTGGGCTCAGGCCCCCAGTGACTACCTGCCTGCTCTGTGACTTCCGGCCAGCCACTTCACCCCAGGTTTGCTCACTCTGCATTCGTTCTTTCAGACTGTTTTCCCCAGAATATCAATGCTAAGGGATGTGCTAGGCTCTGGGCATGACACAGCACAGGCTCTGCCTTGAGGAGTGTGCGGCCCAGTCACGAGCTCTTCCACCCCTTGTTACTGTCTCATACGAACTTCTCACATCTGCTATGGAGTTTGTGCCCTGGAGCGTGTTTTGTGATCTTTCCAAGACTCTGTAACATGGAAAAAAGTGGCTACTGTCGTTCCACAGAGGAGGAGCCGTAGCTCAGAGCTGCTGGGGTCATCTCTTGATTGAGGACCGGGGCTCGACTTAGCTCTGCTAGCCCCAAAGCTGCCACTCCCCAGTGTGGGGAGCTGTTCCACCTGGTGTTCATCAAGTGTGCTGACTCCTCCCCTTCAGCAGTGAGTGTGATGTTGTCCAACGGGGCGCTGGGTGGAGCCCACACAGATACACGCCCTGCGTGGGCTTTCTTCCTGGGTCTAGTGACTGGTGTGGACACTGTGACTTTCTCTGCCTGGATACAGGCAGCCATGGGCTTTTGCCAATGTAAAAGCCAGAAGGAAGCCTGCCAAGGGCCAAAGCTGCCTCCTCCTCCAAGTGGCAGGGATTTAGCACATCAGAAAGAATCCACCATGCACTGGGCTGAGGGACGCAGCTCCCTTCTTGTCAGTGACCCTGCTATAAAGGCTGTTGCTTCCCGCCAAAGCCGCCTTGGACTGTGAGGCTGGCTGGTAGCTTCTGCCTTTGGTGAGCAGCCTTGCCTGGGGTGCAGCAGGTAGAGAACAACAGGGATTAGAGGCCAACAGGGATTAGAGGCCGTGCTGTTTGTTTGCGTGCCGAGCAACTCCTCGCAGCCGTCGGTGGAGCTCTTGTGTTCCCTCAAAGTCTGGAATTTCAAAGGGGGCGTGAATAACCTCGGGACAAGCCCTGGGTTTTCTGTTCCACAGCATGTGTGTGTGGTGAATGGCGGCTCCCTGGATATACATGTACCAACACGCACGCCTACGTGTAGCGTCCAGGATGTGCAGGGCTTGTGTGGAATGTCACCAGCTGTGAGGCTTGTGAAGAATCCCTGAGTGTGCTTGTGCACACGTGTGTAACCCAGCAAAGCAGTTCTTGTGAATAAAGAAAACAGTTCTGGTGGAGTTTTTTCAACAGGACCCCAAAATGGGTTTTTAGTAAGTCTCATTGAACGCTTTGATGACAGGAGGGTGGCTGATCCTTGATTCTGGCTGGGGCTCTCAGCTCTCCCTTGCCCTCGTGTTGGGGCCAGATAAAGACGCTGCTCTCCCTGAGGCCCCCCTCCTGCTCCCTGCGCAAGGCCGCCCAGCCCAGCCCAGCGCGGCATGATCTGTCCATCTGGATGTCTAAGTAGTTGTGCTGGTGTTGGGCTGACAGCCGGTGGCTGTCACACGCCTGGAACCTGAGCACCCCAGGTCGTGAGCTGTGCCAGCAGGGAGCTTTAGGCCTTTGTTCATGAGGAACTCTGGGCTGGGAATTCTGGGGCTCCTTCGTTTCCCTGGGAGTCCTGCGGGGCTGCAGCTGCCCAGCAAGCCCTTTCCTGCATGGGTTGGGTTTCCCCTTGTCCGACACCGGAGGAGCTGAAGCCCTGCTGAAAGGCAGGTTTCACCCCAGCGGCAAGCGTGGTGTCAGGCTCCTGAGCAGAGCGGGTTCCCAGAGTGATTATCTTTCCTGAGCCGAGAGCCAGGTGCTTGGCGACAGGAAGCAGGCAGGCTGGGCGACAGACTGAGCAGGCTGCTCCTTGGTGTAGACAGAGTGGGTTTGTGCAGCACTGCCCCTCCCTGCGCCCCAACTCGGTCCTGGACTGGTGTGCTCCAGTTTGCTCTGTTCTGTCCCTGAGGCGATACGCTTCTGTTCCTGCTCCTCCACAGGTCTGCAAGGCCTGAGTGTCTAGGAGACAACCACTGTTTGCGATCCGCAGAGAAACCACCGGCCACAGGCAGCTGGCTGAGGCGCCTGTGCCTCCAGGTTACACAGGCCGGCTCTCCATGTGGGGCCACACATGGCCTTCTGTCGAGCCGATCTGCCGGATGTCTTCGCATAGGTCGCTGCAAACTGTTGTGGAAGGCGTATCTAGGAGAGCGCTGCTCAGTCAAAGACAGGGAGGAACTGAAATCCAGCCTGTGTTCGGTGGCCACACTGAGTGTCTGGCCTGGCTGCACCTGCCCAGGAGAAAAGGTGTCTTTCCCCAGTTCACAGAGGTAGTAACGGGACTAGAGGTGGCCCTGCCTCTTTTGGCCTCAGTTTCGTCACATTTGGGTGTAGGAGGAATTGCTGAGAATCCTTAAGGTGTACCTGACAGAGACATAACAGCTGTCATTAGCAGTCGTGGTAACGATGTCAGGAATGATAATGCACATTTTTGTAGTACTTCAGGTTTTTCCACGCGCTTTTACATTTGATTCTTTCAGCAACCCTCCACTAAAGAGCAGGACTAGGTTTCCACTCCCGATTGAGATAAGGAAACTGGGATACAGAGAAATGGATGTGACTTGTCTTTTGTCTGCCCCTAAGGACCCGCCTGGAGCCGGCAGAGCCATCCTGGCTGAGATGTGAGGGCGGCTTGGGAATTGCTGTGCATCAGCCCTGCCACACCCCGAGGGTGCCCTGCCTGGCCTTGGACCTCAAAACCACCCAGCTGACCCCAGCCCTGACCCCAGCCTTCCACATGCCCCGATCACCCTTTCTACGCCAGTTCAGCGTTACTGGCCAATAGGCGTGTGTTACACACGCAGTGTGTGCAAGGCACTCTGGTAACAGGCTATTTGTTTTCTCAAAGATATGTCCTTTTTCACAATGAGATAACAAGGCAGCAAAGAAGTGAATTAACATGCCCAAGATCTCATGATTATTTAGTGATAATGCTGAGATTTGAAGCCAGGTATTTGGACTAGAAAAGTTACACGTTTGACTTGTATAAAGTGCATAGCAATGACTAGGAAAAATGGTTCTCATTGATTAGTGGTAGTTTTAAAAAAAAGAATCATTAGTAAAACACTGTGCTGCATGCCGACTGTTGGTTTTTCTGTGCTCCTCTCCACTGGACTAGGAGGTTCTGGACGGTAGCCCTACTCCTAGCAGAGGACATAGCGGTCTGTAGCCCCGGATTCATAAATATTAACACCGAATGATTAACGGTGTCAGTACAAAGCAAATCCCCGGGTCTGCACCGAGGCCTGCTAAGTGCTTTCTGCGTTGTGTCCTGCATTGCCTAATCCTGGGGTAGGTGCTGAGCCTGAGCAGTGGGTGAGACCATCTCAGCACCCTGTGACTGTCGCAGCATGGGCCCACGGAAGCCTAGAGGGGGCGTATGGGCTCAAGCGACCGCCGTCAGGCCCCAGAGTGCCTGAGGTGACAGATGTGCCGCTGTGCCAGGCTTTCCGGTAGCGTCTCGGTGTGGTGCATAGATGTGGCCACACCTTCCAGCGAAAGCTGAGCCCTTGTAACGGCGCTATCTTACAGTGACCCTTGTGTCATAAGTAGAAGCGTACTTTGAAATCGTGATAAAAGGCATGGTACAGTAGACACATAAGCCAGCAACACATTCGTTTATTGCCATAATCAAACAGTATGCGCTGTACATAATAATATGTGCTATACTTTCATGTGACTGGCAGCATAAGAGATTTGTTTACACCAATGTTCCCGTAAACACATGAGTGATGCAGTGAGCTATAATGTGGCGGTAACTAGGTCACTAGGCAATAAGAAGTTTTCGACTCCATTCAGATTTGTTCTCTTCTTCCCCTTTTTATTAGCATATGTTTGTGGTACATGCATAGTGAATACACCCACCGTGGGGAATGGGCGTGCATGCGTGTGGGACTCCGGCTGTACATGCTGTCAGTAACCAAAACTGTAAGGACACATACCTACATTATTTTGTTTAATATTCATAGCTGCCCTGCAAGACAGACACTATTATTAGCATCATGTTACACCAGAGCAGGAAGCTCCAAGAGTTTCCGGTCGCTTTCCCTGTGTACACCTGGGAAACAGCACAGCAGGGAAGGCCACCTGCGGGCTGATGCCAGGTTGGTGCCCCAAGGATGTCTTATCTCTGTCAGATGCACTGGGATCCCAGGTGTCATTGACCACTCCCCAGCCCCGGCTGATGCCACGCTCCTTCAGCGAGTTCCCAGGATGCTGTCACTCCGTTTCAGGGTCTGGTATTTCACCCATGTCCATGTATAAGTGACGAACCTGTAAGAGATGGGAAGCGTGGTGATGTGTGAAAGCGTGAGGAGCCACTGGTAATGTTAGCCCCAAGGGCATCTTTCAGGGAGAGTAGGGGCAAGTTGTAGGGTCCATGTGAAAGCGAGGTCACCTGCAAGGGGCACAGTTTTTGAGATACATTGGAGAATGGCGGAGAAGTGTTGGAGTGACTTTCTCTGGAGTATTCTTGGACTTGGAAAATGTACTCCAGTGAGCTCCCTGGTGGGTGAGGCCAGGCAAAAGGGGGAGCAAGGTTTGGGTGTCTTGATCTCACAAAGACTTTCCTTCTAGAACCTTTCCGAAAGATGTCAGGAACTAGTGACTCATTTCATCATGTGGAACTTCATCTTATGCAAGCCAAAGAAATGGTACTCCAATGTCATCGCCTCAGGATAATTGAGCCCTTGTGGATTGATACAAAAGGTCGCAGGAGCATGTGTTATTTGTGAAGGTTGAACAGCAGGGGGTTAGATGTGGGTTGAGAAAGAGAGGGGCTTGGAGTGGCTCTTAGGGCCACCTGGACCAGACAAGGATGCTGCGCGATAGCATTTCCCACGAGGAGCAGCGTTCACAGCGCATGAGTCCAGGCTGTCCTTGGAGTCCCAGAGGCTCCGCTGAGGAGTGCTGCACCATCACCTATACATGCAGAGTGGGAGCACCTGCCGTGGAGGCCCCGAAGGGACAGGGGAGCAGCATAATTCCATAGCAGTGAGGCAGCGACACGTCCGCATGGACATGTTTGTGAGCAGAATCAGGGATTTGCCCCTTGCAGGCTGGCCCGGTACAGCTGAAGGGAGTGACAACCTCCAGTCTTGCAGCTGTGCCTTGAAGGCACCTACTCTTTCTGTGCCTGCCTCACAGAAGGGTTTGAATTGGGTTTGCAGGGCCGGGAGGGAGGGCAGCGCAGTCCTCCCTGGGACACTGTGTGTGGTAAGCAGGCAGCTATCTGCTGACTCCTGTGCTGCTGCCTTGTGGCTCCTTTTGTCTTGGCTCACAGGTTGGCTACCTCACTGCCTAGGCAAATGCTTGGCTGCAGCGTGCCCTGTGGCCACGCTACTTGTTTCCAGTCTTCAGTCATCCTGTTGGTAGTGTGTCTGTTTCGATCGGTCACTTCTTGTTTATATCAGTTGTTAAATATTTTGAATTTGATTCCTGCTTGCAAGTCTTCCTTTACGGATCCAGAGGCACTGCCTTAGCGCAAGCCGCACCCCATGCCAGCCCATCATGACGGTGCCCAGCCTTCAGGATGCTGCAGCACAGAGCTAAGGTGGCCATGCTCCCCACGTACCCAGCGCCACAGGCTTCCCTGCAAGTCACCAAGCCACAGGGCGGTGGGATGCAGCACCCAGCTCCAGCTGGCTGCAGGGGCCAGGCTGGCAGCTGGGCTGGGCCTCTCCTGCCTCACCCCACACGTCTCTACAGCACGCAGCTCACCTCCCACAGTCTCCGTTAGTGGCTGTGACTGTGGCTTCGCTCCTCCGTACCAGCGTGAGTCAGCCGCTCGCATCCACGAGAGCAGGAATGCCATCTTCTGGGCCAGAGTTCCTCATGAGCATCACCACACAGATTTTTCTTTTAAATAATAATAGTAATGTGCAAAAAGAACCGCAGAAGAGCTCATACAAGTGAGAACACAGGCACTGGACGCAGGCTCGGGTGGGCCAGGATTTAAGTCCGGGCTCTGCTCCTCATTAAGCCATTTGGCTCTTAGGAAGCAGCTTTGTCTCATGGCTTCAGTTTCCCAATCTATAGAACAGGACTGATTCTTAAAATGGTATTCAGTATTTACTATGTGTGTAGCAGAATTCCAGGCATTTAGATTCCAGTCCCCACTAAAATAGATAACATTATTGTCTCTCCATCCTACAGATGAAGAAATTGAGACACACAATGACTGAGTGGCTTTTCTAAGGTCCCAAAACTGAATGACCCCCTGGGGATGTGCCTGGGGCAGTGGCTGGAGCTGAACTTGCTGCCCCTCACCTCCCCCAGGCTAGCTCTCTATACTTAATCTGTCTGATAGAAAGAGAGAGACCTTCCTCCCTATGCTGAATGCTTGCTGTGTGGTGGGGACAGCATCGTGGGCTCTGCATGTGGCATCTCAGGAAAGCCTCACGGGGCTCCTCTCCAGCCTTGTGCCCCTTGCACTGATGAGGGAACAGCAGGATAAGTAGACTTCTGAGTGCTGAGCTCCCCTCAGTGAGCTGAGCCAGACAGGCCAGACAGGCGTGGAGGCCACTTGCCCAGGCTACACTTGGTTGCTAGGTCATTGCCTGGCCTCTGCAACGCTCTGCAGGGCTGAGTGCAAGGTCTGAATAGTACCGAGATCCCAGGGTCCGCAGCAGTACAAAAGCAAGCGCTGCTTCTGGTGCATCCGCGTTCTCTGGAAACCCTGTGCTGACCCCTGCAAGAGAGGCAGAGGACGGCTGTGGGCACAGCCTGCATGATTGAGAACTCAGAAACCAGATTGTGGTCTGGCCTCAGCAATGCATTTCCATGTGATTTGGGGAATAATTTGACCTCTCCATAGATTTTGTTCAAAAGAAATACTAACTGTAAGGGAGGCTGTGTCTATAGTATGCACGCGTGACTGTACGTCAGCCGCATTTGGTCCCTGAGCGGCTGCCGCACACATGGCTCCCCCTCTTGATTCCCCAGAATGACTTGTGGTGAGTGTGCTCCTTGAGGGTTTGCAGCTGAGACTGAGAGGAGTGGGGCGTGTGTGGGCTGCTTTTCTAGTGTTAGGGACAAAATACCAAACACCCAAAGGTAAAGTGGGGAAGGTTTACTTAGCTCACAATTCGCAGAGGTTTCAGGTGATAGTTGGCTGGCTCCAAGGCAGCGGTGCTGGCAGAGAGCAGTTCATGGCACCTGCAAGGCAGCCAAAGCAACAAGGGAGAGGAGACAAGATTCTCCTTGTCCTTTATACTGTGCGCAGGCTACCCAGCCTAGAGCATGGGTAGCACACATGCCCTGAATCCTCGCCGGGATGCCAAGCCAGTGGGTGGACTGATGTGCAACCACACACCCTTAATCTCAGCATCACGCGCTCCAGAGTCAGTTCCCTCTGAACAGCCCTGCCCATGATTCCACCAGGCTTTGGGGACACCCAGACACAAAACATACCAGGGCTTGGAAGGAGGGAGGGGTGGAGTGACAGCAGTCACTGTGGTGCTCTGGACAACCCCGCCTCAGTCCTCTGGGTGTCGCGCATCAAGTCGGGGCAGCTGGCTCAGTGTGCACTGTAGTGACAAGTACAGGATGCTCAAAGATGACAGCTTTCTTGGTCTAAGGGCTATTTTTGAGAGCTGCCAGCACCACAGCAGCAGTCATCTCAGCTGGCAGCCTGCGTCCCAGAGGGAGCCCCTGAGCGTCACAGGGCAGCATGCAGTGGAATGGCCCTGAGCTCCCGTTCTTTCCTTGTTCCCCAAGGACTGTACCAGTTAAAGCAGCTCTTTACCACGACATTCAGATGGGGTCTCACAAGGGTTTCAAATGCAACGCTTTAGATTTTTTTAAAAAAGTTTTATCCATCAGCAGGATTTCGCTTCTGAAAAGGAGCCCATTTGCCGCTTTCGTGCTCTCGGTCCGTCCATAGGAGACACTGGTGGTGCTGTAACAGGTCTTCATGGTTACCATGGAGCTTTTGAGATCAAACCATTGGCAGACCTTAGATGGCTTCCATCTGTGTCTATGGGCAAATGTGATTTTTTGTAGTTTCCTTTCTTATGCCTCTGACCACTATCTAGATGTGCACTGGTTGGTTTTCTTCTTGGCCCATTATATGCTGTTTTCCCCAGTTTGTTTCTTTATCATTTTTTGTGCAGCCTCCACTGTCTTGTCTGTCACCCATGCTTACGTCAGCCTTCACTGGGACCCTGATAAGTCTGTCTGTCTGTTCAGCATCCATAGAACTTCCAAATGATTTAGCACATTCATTGTAGCTAATGGAGAATCCCAGACTCAGAGGTTTTCAGGCTCAGAGTGGGTTTCAGCCCACTCTGAAGATGGGCCATCTTATAAGAGAGCAAACCAGATCTTATCTTAGCTCGTTGGCTCTCTCCATAAGTCTGTGCTCTTTCTTCATTGTCTTCAGAACATCTGTTGGAGTGATCTTTTGGTGACTCTCATTGAGCCTGCCTGATCAGTAATTCCACAAACTTCAGATGTGAGCCCAGCAGCGCATGTGATCCCTGCAGTGCCTGGGAGCTGCGCCCTGGGACAGCACGCCACACACAGGGCAGGACCCTTCTGATGCCTTCCACGCCCAGGACACTTGCAAAGCTGTGGATAACTCTAGCCTCCGGGCCACTGCCTGTCTGTTTCCTCCACTTCCGGAGATACTCCAGCTGTGAGCAGCCTTTAGATTCACGGACTTGCTCTTAGGGCCAGTAGGCTGGGGCCAACACGAAGGCCGAGTGGTGCACTGCTTAATGCTTCTGATGAATGAGCTGTGGTCCGCCAGCTGGCCGGCTGCGGTGGGCGCAGCAGCAGCAGCACTGGGAACCCACAGGGGCCTCGAGCAGAATGCCTGGGCTCTGGGCTGCTGTCTTCCTCCTTCAGGAAAGATGGGCTTGCTCATGGAAGGCGTTTTTCTTTTAATTAAGGACAGATTTCATCAAAGCCAAAGCTCAACTAGGCTGCTGTCAGAAAGGGCCTGCGGAGGCCCCAGTTCTGTGCCAGATACAAAGCCAAGCTCTTGGGGACACACATAAAACCAATGGCCTATCCCTTGAGTTAGTGTAGTTTTGTTCGTAAGGGCCCCACATTTCTATGTATTGTGGTTCTTCTGACCTCTGGCTTTTTCCCGGCGTCCTTGAGACCCTGACTTCTCTGCCTGGGATGGGATTTAGAGTCTTCACAGTGAGTGAAAAGAGGCACTTGGAGTCTTCATTCCTTTTTCTCTTAGAGATTCTCTGTCTGACTTTGACCACCCTAATTCTCAGTTACCTCAGTGTCAGTATAGACAAGCCCCATTGTAATGTCCCAAGCGCCCAGCAGTGTAAGGTTGGTACTATATAAATGACATCACCACATACATGCAGGCATGTGCGCATGCACATGTGCACACACACACACACACACACACACACGCACGCACACACATGAAGCAGCTCATCGCTTAGCAAGACTCATTGGCCAAGTCATTCAACAAAGACCTAGTGCGTTTCTCGAGGAAACCTACATTCTGCAGGTTATTGCTGCCTGGGAAGCACTTCACTGATGGGGGCAGAGTGGGACTGTGCCATCAAGGCACGCACTGGGCCTCTGCCGAGTGACATGGTAGATGAGTGCTTGGATTTCCACCTGTCCTGTTGGTTCACAGGACCCCAAGGATGATCAGGTTACCCCCTCAGTGCCTCCTACTGCCACAATTTGGGGAAACTCCTGCTCATTTCTGGCCTTTCTCAATTACTGAGGAGAGACAGTTGAGGCAACTGGAAGGGCTTCTGTCTCGTGTGCTGGCGTGATGGTGAAGCCGCTCTCTTTGTAAAGTGCTCAGAATTGAACCCAGAGCCTTCATGTTGACCTGCATCCCCAGCCCCTTTTTGCTGGCTGGCTGGCTGGCTGGCTGGCTGGCTGGCTGGCTGGCTGTCTGTCTGTCTGTCTGTCTGTCTGTCTGTCTGTCTATCTATCTATCTATCTATCTATCTATCTTTTTTTAAGGTACTGGGGATCAAACTCAGACCCTATGCTTACCAGGCTTTACTTTTTATTTTGAGACCATGCTTCACTAAATTGCTGAACTGCCCAGGCTGGGCTTGAGCTTGGGCTCCTCCTGCCTCTGCCTCCCCAGGTGCTGTGAGCGTAGGTGTGCACCGCCACTTCTGGCTACAGTGTGTTTCTTGACCTAGGACTGGTCTTACCAGTTATAAGGCAGGGCTAGAGTCCATTCCACCCTCGCATTCTTAGAGAATTGCAGGTGGTAATATGTGAAAGCATGTGCCAGTGGAAGGGTTTGCAGTCATGGATTCTCTTTGATAATTTTCATGTCTTGGTCTTGCCCCTTCACCAACAGCTCCCAACGTCAGATCAGAAATGTATTTCATTTGTGCACATGGCGTACCAGCAGGCTCCTTGTGCACAGGTTTATTATTACTCATCCCAAAGAACTTGTTTTGGTATTTGTATGTCTGTCTTACTCTCTGAACTCCAGTGTACTCGAGAATGAGGGCTAATCTAGGTTCACCTACATCCATAGCATGTCACAGACGCTCTATAATCGGTTCCATAAGTAAACGACAAGCAAAGCAAATGAGCACCGCAGTACCTGCAGCCTTCCTGCTCTGGGTGCAGAGGGCCTCGAGGAATCTTCTCAGCAGCTGTAGCCCATTTGTGTTATTCCCACTGCTACGAAAGGTATTTAAAGTCCAGCCAGGCAGAGCCACTTATTCAACAGCCCAGTAACCAGCGGAGCAAAGAAGAAGAGCCTCAGCCTGCAGACCGCAAAGCTAGGACGCAGCCCCTCCATCCTCTCCGCTCTCTCGCCCTCACACTCGCTCTCTCCCTCTCCTTTTCCTTGTCTCTCTCGCTCTCCTCTCACTCTCTCTCTCTCTCTTTCTCTCCTTCCCTCCCTCCCTCTCCCTTCCTTCTTCCACATTATTATTGCACAAAAATATTAAAACAACAATAACAGGAAAAATGAAATCACTCTCCATCTCGCCACTTCTAGCAAATCAGCTGTTACCAGTTCTTGCACATTCCTGCTGTCTTTCTTGCCTATCTTTTATAGCAACATTATTGAGGTATAATTTACATGACAGAAAACTTACGCTTTTAAAATATCCAATTCCATGTTTTGAAGAATATCCACAGAGTCAGGCAGCCAGTACCACTATCTAATTTTAGAATGTTTCATTACCCCCAAGAGAAACCCCAAACTCATTAGCAGTCACTCCCCATCCTCTGCCCCCCTCAGTCCTTGGTCAATACCCATCTACTTTCTGTATGGCCCTATCTATCCTGAACATTCTGCAGAAATGCAGTCCTGCAGGGCACTGCCTTTCTGTCTGCCTGCTTTCACTTAGCATAATGTTTTCATCCACATTATAGCATGAATCAGTATTTTATTCCTGATAATAGACACACACACACACACACACACACACACAGCCATACATTTGATTTATCCCTGGACCAATTAATTGACTGTTTCCACTTTTGGACTATTATGAATAATGGTGTTGTGAGCATTTGTGTGCAAGGTTTTGTGTGGACATATTTTCAGTTCTTCGT
>NW_004524625.1:5361760-5367331 GCF_000260255.1 Octodon degus | reverse complement strand
CAATTGACTATAACTGCTTATTTCTGGACTGTTAATTCTACTTCATTGATCTGTATGGGTAATCTTATGCCAATAACACACTGTCTTGATTACCGTAGCGTCATAGGTTTAGGGCAGGTGAGATAGCTCAGTGGCATAAGCACCTACCTGACAAGCTCAAGGTCCCGAGTTCGAGCCCTAGGCCCTTAAAAAATAAAATAAAGGAATACAGCTTCTCCAACTTCTTTTCAGGATTGTTTGATATTTTGTGTTCAATGAATTTTCTTATAAATTTGAGGATTCACTTTTCAATTTTGTTTCAACAATAAATGTAGTAGATACTTCAATAGAGAGTACATTTCACCAGTCAATTCATCTTGCCACTTAAGCAATATTCACTCATCCAATCCATGAAAAAGAGAGGTCTTTCTATTTACTTAAGGCATTTAAAATTTCTAAGATGTAGAGTATTAGTGTACAAGTCTGTCCTTCTTTTGTTAAATGTATATTTAAGTATTTTATACCTTTCTGATTCTATTGTAAGAATTTTCTTGATTGCATTTTTTGATTATTGCTTTTGTATAGAAACCAAATTGATTATTTTTTTTTTTGCATTGGTCTTATATCCAGCCACCTTACTGAACTTAGAATTTCTAATAGGTTTTTTTTTTTTTTGTTGTTGTTGTTGTTTTGCTTTTTTTGTGGATTCCTTTGCAGTTCCTATATATGTGATAGATCTTGTCATCTTATGACCAGAGGTAGTTTACTCCTTCCTTTCCCAGTTTGAATGACTCGCTTATTTTTCTTGACCCCTTTCCCTTGTTTCTCCCATTCAGTACTGATCAGAATTGCTGGAAGCAGACCCAGAGCTTAGTCTCTGATCTTAGAAGAAAGCTTTCGGTCTTTCACCACTAAATACAATGTTAGTTGAGAGTTTTTCATCAATGGCTTTTGCCCAATTGAGTATTACTTCTGTTCACAGTTTGCTGTGTGGTGTCTTTCTTTTGTGTGGATTTTAGTAAATGCTTTCCTGTGCCTTTGACATGTGGGTTTTGTCCTTTATTCTAAATATGTTATACTACATTGATTAGTTTTGTTTCGTTTTTGTCTTTTTTTGAGACAGGATCCCACTTTGCAGTTCAGGCTGGCCTTGAGCTCACTTTGTAGCCCAGGCTGGTCTCGAACTCACAATGATCCTCCTTCCTCAGCCTCCCAAATGCTGGTATTACAGGCATGCACCACCATCCTGGGCTACATTGATTAGTTTTTATGTTAAATCAACCTCACATTGCCC
This sequence comes from Octodon degus, assembly GCF_000260255.1. Taxonomy (NCBI): domain Eukaryota; kingdom Metazoa; phylum Chordata; class Mammalia; order Rodentia; family Octodontidae; genus Octodon; species Octodon degus. The sequence continues at coordinate 5,366,058 of NW_004524625.1, read as the reverse complement.
CCTCCTTCTTCTCCTCGTCCTCCTCTTCTTCCTCCTCCTTCTCCTCTTTTTTTTATGCATTCCATGCAGGGTCTTACTACTCAGCTTGGTCTCACAGTGATCCTCCTGTTTTCAGGCTCCCCAGTGCTGGGATTACAGGCATGCGCTACCATGCCTGGTCTCTGTGTCCAGCTCAGTGCACCTGCGGGCAGAGTCAGCAAGGCATGTTGTGCCAGGGATCGAACCCTGGTCCTTGCGCTCGCCTAAGCAGGAACTTAGTCCGCTGGTCCAGCGTCATATTCCTTGATAAACCTTACTTGGTCGTGGCACATGGTGCTTTCTGTGGGGTGTTGTATCACCTGAATGGCATTTTATGGAGAATTTTTGTGTTTATATGTATAGGGATTTTTTCGGTAATTTTCTTGTGCTGTCTGCCTTTTGTTTTGTAATAATAAAATGAGCTGGAAATGTTCCCTCTTCTAATTTTTGCAAAAGTTTATAAGGGATTTGTGCTAATTTCACCTCTTTTACTGGAGAACTTTAAAAGTTGTGACAAGAATTAGGCTTACGCTGGGTCACAGTCACATCTTTTCATTGCTTATGTCAGGGGAAAAAAAATCTGTGAGCACTGAGACTTGATATTGGATTTCAGCTGAAAGTGGGCCGGGAAGAGAATCTCTTGATACTAGGCCAGGCTGAGCACCTGATTCCAGGGATTCCAGGTAGGCAGAACAGACACAATTACTGCCTTTTCCTTTACAGTTTTAGACAGTTCAGCAAAATGCCTGGATGGATGTTCCTTTGAAGCGAAACTCACTCCTCCATAACAGATAACAGATTGGCCTCTCTACCACATGCTGCGCAAGACCAGCGCTTGCACCATTATCTCCCCTGGAATCCATCTTTGTCCTCCTAGAAAATCAAAATATCCACAAGTATTAATAGCTCAGTGTCTATGCGCTTAACAGAAGAATCCACTGTTTGTTTTTGTTAGTTTTTAACATGCGAAACTGAGGAAAGGATATTCCTGGCTCAAACCGTTTGCAGCAGAGAAACAAGAGACTTGATATGCCACCATGAAGGACAGCAGTGCCACCTCCCTACAGCTCCTGAGGTCGGGCTGCACATTCTGGGTGCCCTTGGGGCTGCGCCCATCCACTCACCCCTGCAGGCCCTCCCTTAACTCACTCAGCAGTTATGTAACAAGCTCCTATACCTGCCAGGGAGAGGAGAGGGGAGAGGGGAGAGGGGACACACCTCGGCTGGGGTGTCTGCTACACAGAGAGGGGTCCATCTGGGTCCTGCCCTGGAGGTGTGCCCAGCCTAGTGGGAGCATATTGGACTCTTCACAGTTGTTCCAGAGCATGACTGCAGCGGTAATGTGGGCATAAGCTGGGGCCACAGAAACGCGGAAGGAAGAGTTACCAAGGACAGACAATGTCAGGAGAAATGCAGTCCATACAGAGTCTTTTAGGGTGCATCCGAGCCTTCCCGGTGGGTCTGTGGAGCAGGACTGTGAAGCCCGCAAGGTGTGGAGTGCAGGGAGAGCAGTCTGTCTGCGGACCCAAGGACAGCCACAGGGCTTAGAGGAACAGCTCAGAAGTAACTCGGAAAGACAAGAGATAGCTCTGGAAAGCCCTGTGTGCTCTGAGAAGCAGTCTGAACTGTCCCCTGCACATTAAAGGTTCTATGGATCTGGGACTTCTATCTAAAATGAAGCCACCAGGACCAGAGAGGCTCAACTGAAATAAGATTTGGTAACCAAGGACAGGTAGCAAACCTTGGAGAATTGTTCTTTGATGGAATGCAGGCCTTCTGGGGCCGTGTCACCAAACATCTCCCACCCATGAGCCTTGTCTTCCCTTTTATGGCCCTAAAAGGACCATCCAAGACTCAAAAATATTGACTTCTGTGAGTGCTGGCTAGATAGCTCAGCGGATTAAAGCACCTGCTTAGGCACATGTAGGGACTGGGGTTTGATCCCCGGTGTGCCTTGCCAGCCCATCCCCGGGGCATGCTAAGATGGCAGTTGAGACTGGGTGTGGTGGTACACACCTGTAATCCCGGCACTTGAGATGCTGAAAACAGGAGGATCACTACGAGTCCAATCTGTGTAGCGAGACCCTGCGGACCCTGTGCTAAATGTATATATCTCGACGTCTGACTTCAATGATTATTTTCTAGCTGGGGCAGGTAGCCCTGAGCCTCCCTTTTCTCACTGGTAACTGTAGGGCATTGGTGCTACTTCCTGGGTTGTCATGATGGTAGAAAGACCAGAGGGTTCTTCATGGTTGTTTTCCAGAAACTTCTCTTGTCTGCTCGACTCGAGACACGTCCTGTTCTGGTATGTCAGTGCTGAGCCCTGCACTGGTCTGGCTTCAAGCCCGGACTCCCCCACTGATTGATCCTGGACAAGTCTGTTGACCCTCCAAGCCTCAGTGTCCTCCACTGTGAAATTGAAGCAATCACAGTAGCTCTTTTCTGGAGTTGGTGAGGAGGGTAAGGACATGCCCCCTGGGCCATCCTCATGTGGCCAGGGTGGTAGGGGTGACCTTCCGAGGGTGCTCTACTTTGCCTGGCCATGGGGGTTCCAGAGGGCTGAGCCACGTCTCCCACACCTCTTTCTGTCAGCGCCTAGGCCGTGCTTGGTATGCAAAGACAGCCCCACTTTTCCGAAGCTGAATTTATTTCCAATTTCCACCTTTACTCTACGCTCCTGTCTAGTTGCAAAACAAATTGACTGACCTTTTAGAAATCTAAATAAATCAATAAAGAAAGAATATCTGAAGTCATCTCAATTTATATATTTATTTTGCCGGGTGGGCTTACCAGGTTTTAAACCCTTCGGGGTCCCCTAACGGCGCAGGCCAGGCTCTGGGCTCTGGCTTCCCCTCGCCTGGCCCGGCTACCCCAGTTTCCCTAGCAGAGCAGCAGTGTGACAGCCTTCGTGCATCAGGGAGCCGGTGTGACCTGGGAGAGCTGTGGCCTTAATGGGGCTTTCTCCACAGGGGCAGCTCAGGAGAAGAGCTTCGGGAAAGTAAAGTGGGGCAGGACCCACAGCCGGGGAGCAAGGATGCGGAGAGGAGGGACTCGCACACGGCGGGGGGCTCCTGATTTTGCAGCAGCCCTAGAGGGAGGCTTGGTACAGTGTGCACCATCCAGCCGCTCCTCTTCTTGCTCCAGTTCCCTAGCGGCATCTATTACTGCTGCTGCTTCCACGCCAGTGGGACAGAGCAAGCTGAGAGAGCCGCAGGCTCGGGTCAGGCTTGTGCTGAGGTTCCTACCGGAACCATCTCCCGCCAGCTTCACTTCCTGAGGGCCGCGCTGTGGGAGGGACAGTGGGTGCCCTGGAGCTCCGCCCGTGGGGAGCAGCGAGGGCCTCGGGAGCCCTTTGGAGTCTACAGTGAGTTCTGACGTGGGGGGTGAGGAGGAGGAGGGGGAGGGGAGGGGGAGGGGGAAGAGGAGGAGAAGGAGGAGGAAGGGGGAGGAGGAAGGGAGAGAGGAGCTGTGAGAGCTGCACAAGAGTGCTGCCTTTTCCCGTTTGTGCTGCTATAACAAAACCCAGGAGGCTGGATAATTTACGAATGACAGAGCTCAATTTCTTACAGTTCTGGAGGCAGGACAATCCAAGACTAGGAGTGGCCCTGAGCAGCACCGACTGCAGGCCAAGCTCCCAGGTTTTGTGGGTAGGCCCTGGGGGTGGGGCCAGGGGGTGCTATGTTCTTACGTGCTGAATTCACAAGGGCAGAGCCCGCATGGTCCATCTCCCCCCAAAGCACACCTCTTTCTTTTCTTTTCTTTTCTTTTCTTTTCTTTTCTTTTCTTTTCTTTTCTTTTCTTTCTTTTTCTTTTTTGGCAGAACCAGGGATTGAACTCAGGCCCTTGCACTTACCAGGCAAGCGCTTATTCTATTGAGTATCTCCCCAGGTCCCATGAGAATAGTGAAAAAAATTACTTTTGGGGGGGCAGTAGTGGGGTCAAACTCATGACCTTGCACTTGCCAGGCAGGCGCCTTAGCCACTGAGCTATCTCCTAGGCCAGCCAGCCGGCCGGCCTATCTTTCTCTCTTTCTCTCTCTCTTTCTCTCTCTCTCTCTCTTTCTCTTTCTCTTTCTCTTTCTCTTTCTCTTTCTCTTTCTCTTTCTCTTTCTCTTTCTCTTTCTCTTTCTGTTTCTCTCTTTTTCTCTTTCTCTTTTTCTCTTTCTTTCTCTTTCTCTTTTTCTCTTTCTTTCTCTTTCTCTTTCTTTCTTTCTTTCTTTCTTTCTCTTTCTCTTTCTCTTTCTCTTTCTCTGTTTCTCTCTTTTTCTCTTTCTTTCTCTT
>NW_004524625.1:5347308-5361660 GCF_000260255.1 Octodon degus | reverse complement strand
CCTCCCTCTCTCCCCCTCCCTCTTAACACTGCCACATTGGGATCAGGTCTCACCATGAGTTTTGGAGGACAACAAGTACTCAAACTGTGGGAAGGGGATAGTTGATAGCACCTTGAAGAGTGAGAAAGGAGTAAAAAATATTCCAAACAGGCATAAAATCTGCACAGGGCTACAGGACCCAGAAGGCCCCCCCTCCAGAAGGCAGGAAGGGTTCTTTGGAGCAGAGTCTCCTTCGGGAGCGGGCACAGGGTGGGGTGACAGGAGGGGCTGTGACAGATTTGACCATGTCAGTGGGGTCTTCAGGTCGGGCTCGGAGCAGTGTGGACTCTGTCTTGGGGTGGTGGGGGGCCAGGCAATGGCCAAGTAGCGATGTGCTAAGTGCGCCTTGAAGCCCCTGGCCACTGCCAGCTTGCCAGGCTCTGCAGGGCAGAGGCAGGCCTGCCCCCAGGAGCTCACTCTTGTCTCCCTCCTGCCACGCTGCCTGCAGCTCTGGGCCTCCTCCATGGGTGCCAGACACCCAAAGGCTGTCACTTGCCTCCTAGCTGAGCACTTGCTCCAGGGCCTTCTGGGGGGGAAGGTGATTTAGAAACAGCTTGAAAACAAATCTCTTGAGGTTTTAGTGAGTTCTCTGAAAACTGTGGGTCAGAAATCCCCCAGGGCTGGTTTCCAGCATCGTAGTCCCCATCGTGGTGGCATTTGGTGGGGGAAGAGCCGCTCACCCTGACCACGGTCCAGGACGTACAAGGGCTGAGCCACAGATGGGGCGTTGGTGGCTGGGGGTGTCTTCCAGGCACGTGCACCCGACATCTGTGTTGCTGGGCCCGCATGCCTTTACCAGGGTGAGCTTCCCTGTCAGGCTGTCAGTTTCCAGATGAGGCAACACCCCTGCCTTGTCTTGGAAACAAGCCAGTTGTTTGTGACTTCCAGATGGTGACAGTGTCACTGCACTCGCTGTCACTTGTGCATAAGCACATGCGCAGGCAGCGCCCCTTGGGAGCCGCGGGCTCCGAAGGTTCCCCGGAGCCTGCTGCGGGCCACTTGAGTGCCTGTTACCAGGCCTGCTTCCTTCCTTGGGAGAGTGGTCCTGGCGAGATTTCTGGAAATGAGATGTTAGTATCAGTTTAACTCCAATAAAACCCAACAAAGAGAAGGTAGCAGAGTGAGCTACTCCTTATTCTCTGACTGCGACAACAGGAGTTGTGAGGCCGGGAGGCCGTGCCAGTGGGAATGCCCATCTGGGGCCTCCTGGCCAGTGCCCGTGCAGTTTGCCATCCGCCCCACCTCACGGCCCTGTGCTCCTTTCTGGTACAGGGTGGCAGGAACTGGCCCTTAACATGAAGAAAGCCTTCAGAGCCACGTCCGGCTCCAGGGTCAGCACTCTGCCTCCCTCGCCCTAATCATGTCCCCTAAAAACGTAGCACATTCATGGCCATGTTGGAGAGATTTCCTGCCAGCACCAAAGCAAACAGACCTGACAGCAAGGTGAACAGCCTGGTCTTAGCCTGGCGTGGTGGAGCACACGCCAATCCCAGGGGCCTGAGAAACTGAGCCAGAGGATTGCAAGTTTGCCCCACGTAGGCTGTGTAGTCAGACCCTGTCTCAAAAATCCCTGACAATCAAAGCAGGGCCTGGGGTGTAGCATGGTGAAAATGCCCCGTGTCCTCTCCCAAGGATGGAAGGTAGAAGGTGGTGGGGGAGCCCCAAGTTCTGCGAGTTACAGAGACTTGGAAGCTCGGATTCAGACCCCGTCTCGTGCTGACCAGCCGTGCTCCTAGGGCAGCTCCCCTCGTATCTTTGCTTCTCTGAGCCTCCGTGTTCTCCTCTCCTCTCCTACGACTGCTGTACGGATTCTTACATGCGATGTCCACAGCATTATCTGTGGCTCAGAGTAAATGACCAACAAATGTTAGTTTCCCTCCATCGGGACACTCGACAAACTCAATTCTCCAGAGCCGCCCATCCATCCCACCCACCCCCACCCACTGCCAAGCCTCCAGGTTCACAGAATCATAAATCTTATGCCCAAGAAGGAGCTCTGTAGATCACCCGGCCTGGCCGGGTACGTGGCTCCGCGTGCTCCCAGGCCTGCGGGCTCACCCTGCCTTTCACAAAGCAGAAAAATTCCCACCAGCACCGTGCAGCCAAAAAAGGGACCGATGCTGCTGGCAGGGCTGCTATGGGCTGGGCAGGAGCAGGCTGCACCTATGCTTAGAATCCGTGTCTTCAGCCCTTTCCTGAACAGCCAGGACAGGCAGAGCAGCTGGCCAGGGCTTCCCTTCCTCACTGCTATTTTGGCCATCTCCTTCTCCAAGAAGAGGGGAGTGGGGAAGAAGGGAAGGAGACTTCAGGGGTGCCCCAGGGACAGCAAGCTGGATGGCAGTGGCTGGTGCCTGCAAAGGTCACCTGTCGGGACACCAGAGTCCTTGGAGCAGGACAGTGGGGAGCTGGGCGCTACAGCCTGCACTCATGTGTCCAAGGAGGGACACCTGGCTTTGTCCTCCTGGTGGTGCTTCGGATGGAGACTCAGGTACCAGTGGGCACTGGACCACATCGAGAGAGACAGAGAAAGTGCGGCCTCTGCTGCGTCCTCCCCTCCCAGAACGCTCACCTTTCTTTTCTTTCGTGCTGAAGTCATCTGCCTGCAGTGTTCCCTCTGCACTCGCCCGCCTCCCTACTGGCCTTGCTGTAGCTTAGACAGGACAGCCCCTGCCAGGCATGCTCAGTCCTGCGCCAAGGCGCAGGCCAGGGAAACGGTGCACAGCCCGCGCAACCGCACCTGCAGGCTGATTTCCTTGCACACGAGAGCTGCACCCCTGCCCGTGCTGCACAGCCCTCCTGCCCTCCATGGTCTCTCACCAGCATGTGCTGCCACCAAAGGAAGGCCACAGCAGGGGCCACAGAGCTTTGGGGCTGAGTGAAATGGCCAGTGGCCCGAGGCTCTGCCAAGGTTCTGCTCCTATGGCTACACGACTCCAATGGAGAGCTTTTACACACATCTCACTTTTCTGTCCTTAAAAGGAAGGTGAGCCGGACACTGTCCAGGTCTCTTCAGCTGTAGAGTCTGTTTATCTGCTCACTTGTAGGTGGCATAGTGCAGATTTAATCAGAAAAGCGTGTTGCTACCCCTACCCCATAAACCCAAGTGATCCAGAGAGAAGTACAGTGGCAGGGCTTCTCCCGTCCTGGCGTTCCTCTCATTTGCTCCCCTGTGCCTGAGTCCTGGGCTGGACCAAAAGGGCCATCTGCACAGGATGCCACGGATTACCCGAAGTGCACAGAAAGCAGCCACTGCTCCACTGTGCCCTCAGGCTGCGCCCGCATCTGTGTTCTGGGCCGGGGCTGGGTTGGAAGCTCCCCCCAGTGGGCCTTTGGAAACTTTGACTCCTCTGCAGCCCCTGCCATGCACGCTTTCTGGCATCACGTCACTGTCTTGAAATGGTTGCTGGACTGTGTTTTCCATTTTGGAGAGCTGTGTAGGAGTCGGGAAGGCGTGGGGAGTACAGTCAGGCCTGCAGGAGAAAGGGAAGCTGGCACAGGTGCCTGCCTTGTAGGGCTGTGGTCTCCCACTCAGCTTACTCGTCTGTGGGCCCCGAGCAGCCACGCCGTCTTCCCTGTGGATGAGAAGCCCGCTGCCACCCTGGCATGATACATGCCCACCCAGCCTGGCCTGCAGGTGCTTTTTGCACATAGATCACCCAAGAGCGGCCGGAGTTTCCAGGTGAAATGTCTGTGTGTGATTTGTCTGAGAAGCAGAGGCATCAAACACACAGTATTGAAGGATTAAAAACACACATGAGCACATATATTTCTCAAACATACCCAGCCCCTCCAGACATCTTTGGGGATTGCTTGTTCCCATGAATAGATTGTAACTTGGTGATTTTCTTAAAAAAAAAAAAGAAAAAAAAGCAGAGAATGTTAGGGCTGCAAGGAATGTAGAGGATTATTCAGTGTAGAGGGCTTTAAACTTTTACTGACCACCAAAGCCTATCTTCAAAGAGAATTTTACAAGAACCCACAATGTATAAAAGCAAAAAAGTGGAGCTGCTCTGGATAGAGTGGGGAAGAGCAGAGAAGGCAGCTCCAAGTGCCGAGGCCCTTGGCTTTCCAGGCTTCCCAGGGAGAGACCCACTGCATGGGGTCATGGGACAGGAGTGGCGAGGCAAAGTCCGGACCCCAAAGCCAAGCCCCAGGGAAGCTCATTTCATGGTGTCCTTCACTCCTCGGTATCGAGAGGGTCTATTTCCTACACCACACACTCTCCTAGATCCCCAAAGCTCAGGGGCATAAGCCCTTGTAGAAAGCCACACAACACCTGCGTGGCACCTGCACACAGTCACTTGGACAGTTCACTTGTCCCTGGATGGCCTAGAGTGCCCACTTCCATGTCAGTAGCTGTTTGACTGTGTTGGCGGTCCCTGACAGGAAGTCCGCGCGTGTGGCGCCAAAGCTTTCTCTTCTGAATCCTCTCCCCTCAGTTGGTTGAATCTGCAGCTGTGGAGCCCAAGATGTGGGGCGCTCACCATGCTCCCTTCCTCTGTGAGCTGGACAGCGTCCTTCTGTCATGGGAGGCTGCTGTGATTGTGCACTGAAGCCTTCCCTGCAGCTTACAGCAAGAGCATCAAGGGCCATAGCTGTGAGAGGAGCATGGGGCTTTGAAAGTCTGCTCCTCGGGGTTGAGGTCTTAGCGGGCGGGAAGGCAGCCCTGCCCTGGGCGCCGTCCGACTGACACCTCTCTCCTCTGCCTGGCCCAGACTTCACCTGGCAAAACATAAAGCAGATGGAAGGAGCTCCTTTAAAGCCCGGCCAAGAGTGTGGGAGATCCCCAGCAGCCCAGGCCCCTCCACCTGAGCCAGTAGATGACCCAGTGTATGTGGCATGGAAGAGACTGGGCTTCCAGTGACAGTCACATTAGAGAGAACCCCTGTATCTTAAACCATTGCATGGCCAGCATTTATCTCCATGGGTTTATGAACGTGAGAGGGCAAAGCGCCAATGGAGCACCCCAGCCAGTGGTGCTTTGGCTCATGAGGAAAGAACACGATTCTTTCTACGATTCTGGTCGCAAACTGCATTAGACAAGAACTGGATCAAATTCAGTGGTTAAATTCAATGTTGACCTCACAGGGAAATGTGATTTGGTTCTTGTCCAGTTTGGTTGATGACCAGAAACCGTGAGGCATGAGGAGCACAAGTTTAAGCCTAGCCTGAACAACTTCGCAAGGCCCTGTCTCAAAAGGGTAGGGGCTGGGCTGTAGCTCAGTCCCCATGACCCAAACTAAACCAAACCAAAACAAGCCCCTGGTGTCCCTTGCCGAGGGCCCTCCAGGGATTTGTGAGTGACTATCCCTGTAGATCTGCAGGCAGCCTCCTACTATTGGTCCTCCGACCCTGCTGTGCACCTGGTTGTGGGTGCTCAGGACCTAAGATACCTTCCCTGCCTTGGGGCCTCCCTCCTAGTGCCTGCCTGCACCCCTGCATTTCCTGCCCTGACCTGGCCACTCAGCATCTGCCATTCACCCTCCTGCCGCTAGCCGCTCTGGGGGAGCCGGGCCTGCTGGTACCTGGAGGTGGCCGGCTTCTCCCTGGGACTGAACTCCGGCTCTCAGCACTGTGTAAACCCTGTCCCCTGCCAGGCTGCAGCCCCTGGACACCGGTTCTGCTCCTCACTCAGGTCCTTGCAGAGGCCTCTGTAAGCTGTCGCTTTGAAGCTGCTCCTAGCATTAAATCACATAGGCTCACGCCTGCTGGTTTGACCCCAAGCTTGTTTGAGTTGAGGGCCTTTCCAGCATGTTGGCAGAATGCCGCCAACAGGCTTTGGGCAGCTTTGGAGCCTTGGGTGGGCAGAGGCAGCAGGGCCTGCCGGACGGACACAGTGCCAGCTTCCAGACCCAGGCCCAGCTCCAAGAGGTGCGTGCCGGATGGCTGCACCCTTTGCGTGGTCCCAACTTTCTGTTAGACGTGAAGATTATTCCAGGCCAGCGTGCACTGAGGCATGATTCAGGGGGCAAAAAGGCAGTTGCTGCCGCTGGCAGCACAGGAGGTCATGGCTCCTCACCTTCCAGTTTCCAGAGTGCCCCGGGAAGCCCAAGCCTCTGACTCCGCTCGGCTAAAGCTCAGTCATCTGCCCGCAGGAGCTACCATACATCTTCGGTTTTAAGGCCAGTCATTTGTGGACTGGGGGCGCAGGGGGGTATTTATCATGTCTTTGATTTTAAGACCAATAATTTAATGATTTAATGTCTCTTGAGATTGGAATACATCTTACAGTTGAAGTCCTGTCATGGTTTAACTGGCATTGTAGGAGTCTTTTCCCTTTGTGAAAGGGCTCATAAAATAATGGTGCCTTATGATTTACAAGTTGTAATTGATGGCACCTTCAATTTGATTAAATTGAGTTTTAAATTCTTGCCCTGTGCCAAGTGCTACTCTGGGCCATTTTGTATGAATTGCTTAATCTGTTTGCCCATTCTGGACAGCAGGGACAGAGGGCTCCATTGTACAGATGGAGACACTGAGGCTCTAGAGGGAAAGGGAGGGCCAGGACACAGATTATGAAGTGGTGAGATCGGGACGTGAACCTGTGTGTTCACCACCAACCTATTCTCTGCTGATTGAGGAGAAGCTGACTACTTAGTGTTTCCTACCAGTAGGGCCATTCCTGGGCAGATCAGCTCTGAGTGTGAAGAATGCCTCAATCCAGCAAGCAAAAGCACGTACACATCAGTGCCCAGGCAGGGTTAGGGTTCAGGTGAGCCCTGCACTCACCTCCTGTTCCAGTCCACGCAGTCTGTGTCCCAGAGGAGCCATAAGATGCTATGGGACCATGGGGGGACCCTTCATCTGCCCCAGAGGAAGCTGCCAGGTGGGCGTGGCTGTGATTTGAAAGTCAGTGTGGCAACTCGGTCTGGGGTGGCAGGGCCAGGCCCAGGGAGGTGCGTGTGAGAAGAGGTAAAAGGAGCGTGACTGCTTCAGAACCTGGGTGCTCCAGGTCCACACTGCCCAGCAAGCAGTGGGAGCCATGTGTGGCTGCTGGGCCATTAGAACGTGGCTCTGCCACATTGACATGAACCACTAAAGACAGCATGGACCCAGGAGACGTCCTAAGGGGCAAGAATCAAAAAGAGCAGGTTTTATTGAATTGTTGTCAAAGATTATAATAGCTTTCTCATTGATTATGTGCCAAAATACATTCACAATTGAAATTCAAAACAATATATTTTTGAAGCTAATGTCCCTTTGTAATGTGTGTCTTTTAAGTGTAGCTACCAGAAAGTTTAAAATGATACGTAGGATTCACAGTTGTGGCTCACATTACATTTGGATTCAATTCATCAGGAAATGGGAGGCCATCGAAGGGGAGCAACCCAGGGAACACAAGTTTAAAAGTCAGTTAAAAGTGGGGGAATTCAAGTGCATTTGCTACGTGAACTCTTAATCCTCAAAACAACTCCAGACCTAAAGAGTTGAGATTCATGTGTGCACCTAAGGGGTAGGCTGAGAGAGGAGGAGGACTTAATGTGTTGTCCCTGTGGTCTTGCTTGGTGAGGCCACCACAAGCAGGTCAGAGTCCTCAGCTCCACTCTCAGGGGCACAGCAGACCCTGTGTCTACTGGACTAGCCTGCGTCCTTTCCTTGCTCTGTATGCCATCGGACCCAGACCCATGGCTAGTAAGGACTGTAACTTTTTGTACTACCCCTGGGATTAGGATTCCTTCACAGAAGCTCTTCCTAGGCCTCTTACTCCAACAAATCAGCTAGCAATTAGTCCCCCATAAGTGAGCTATGATACCTGGCTGTTTGTCCAAATTCATTTTTTGATTGTGCAGACCACCACTATTTGCTGAAAGCACAGAGCAGCCTTGCACATTCACCACCCTTCTAGAAAGCTGGCTTCTGATCCCATGCCTTGGGAAAGTGAGAGCACACAGCCCAGCTCACTGCTGGCTCACTCACCAGAGGGCCACAGAATCGAAAGGAAGTGGAATAGAAACACCGAGTGCTTCCAAGTTCCTTAAAAGACAGCATCTGCTTGGAGAGCAGAGAGGGCCAACAGCCTGATTTTTAAAAATATTTGCAATCAAAGAAATCCATACAAATGATGACAAAATAAAACAATGCAGAAATTCTTACAGTAAAAAGAAAACCTTTCCCCAGCACCAGACACCCTCTTACCTTCTTTTCTGTTTTTTTCCTTTGGTTACTTCCAAAGCACTTAAATGACTCCAAAGTGATGTACCAGTTCCCTACTGTATCTGTTGCAGTCCTGGTGGAACAAGGGAAGCTGTAGCTTTCTGCACCTGCTTCCTTTAGGATCGCACATGCAATCGGGAATGTATGTATATGGGTATATATGTCATATTTTTCATTCTTGTTTTGATTACCTTTGTGACTCTAAGTCATGCAGTTAAGTGAAAATGGTTTTGAAAGCTTAATTCTTCCTCAGCATATATCTCTGCAAAACATTTCTTCCAGTCATGAAATAGCTTTCTGCAGAAAGGCTCGGCGTGGAAAGAACTGCTGTACAACAGCTTGGGCTTGGTAGTGGTGAGCTGCTGTTATTAATTCTTTCCTTGTTCTCATTATTTTTCTGGTTGCTTTTCACATCCTTCATTCCATTTTTATGCTCTTGGTGTCTTGTTCATCTGTGTGGCATGAAGGCATCCGTAGTTTGACCGTTTTCATGATAGTAATTACATCCTTTCACTTCTAATACGGGATTCCTCAAACATTTCTTGTAAAATGAGTATGGTAAAGATTAATTCCCACAAGTTTTATTTGTCATGAAAATATTTCCCCATCACTTCTGAGGGTAATTTTGCTAGGTGTAGTACTCTTAGAAAGGGTTTCCTGTTTTATTTCAGGACTTAGAACATCTTCCTGCTCTGTCCAAGACTATGAGGTTTCTGCTGAGAAATCTGTTCTTAGTCTGATCGGGATCCCCTTAGCCCCATATTTCCCATGATCCCCTCCCAGATGTCCACACCTTTTCCATGCCTTGGAAAGCTTTCAGAAATGGTTTCACTCAGTCGATTTTCTGCTTTTCCCATCTTTCCTGATTGTAAATACTCATAGTCCACATTTGCTCAGCTAGTGGCACTCCACGTCTCACAGACTTGCTTCATTCTTTTTATTTTTCTCTCCTTCCTTGCCCTCCTCCTTTTTTAAAATCTGACTGCTGTTTCAAGCAACTTGTCCTCAGACCTGGAAATTCTGCTTCATCTGATCTGTTGTTGACACTCCCAACTGCCATTCTTTCTTCACTCGAGTTCTTTAGCTCCAAGATTTCTGTTTTTTACTTCTTTTTTTTTTTTTAAGAAAAAATTACTTATTTTTATTTTTTTGTGAATTTAGGACAGGGTCTACAGAATGTACATGGTCTCACTACGTATGTAGATCAGTCTCATAGTTGTCCTCCTGTTTTCTGCCTCCCAAGCGCTGGGATTACAGGTGTGCATTACCACACCCACTCTCCATCACCGTCTCAGCGTGCCTCTGGGATGGGGCCAGCACTGCATACTGGGGATCTGGGGATCGAACCTGGGCACTGAGCTCTGCTGAAGTAGGTGTTTTAGGCCGATGAGCTATCTGGCTGGCCCTTTGGTTTGTATTTCTTAATGATCTCTTTGCTAGATTTCTCATTGGTATCATGAATTATCTTCATGATTTCATTCAGCTGTCAGTGTTTTTGTACCTCATTGTTACCTTGATATTATTATTTTGGCCAGGTGTGCTGGTACACACTTGCAATCCCAGGCCTTTCGAGGCTGAGGCAGAAGGTTCGCTATGAGTTTGAGCCCGTACGCAGTGAGTTCAAGATCAGCCTGAACTATCTAGTGAGACCCTATCTCAAAAAACAAATAACAAAAATCATTATTTTGAATTGTTTTTGAAAATTCGTTATAACGATTTCCTTTTCTTTGGGGTCTGTTGTTATAGTGATGTTAGTTGTATTTTGGTTTCTTATATCTCTTATTTGATACTTGTGTATCAAGAAGAACAGCACCTGTACCAATTTTATTGGGTGACTTTCATAGCAAGACTTGCTTCTGGTGATGCTTCTGGTGGTGTCAGTAGGGCACACTGCGTTGGCTTTGGCTCCAGGTGGGTGCTTCAGGGTAGTGTCTGTGTAGCTTCTTCACCTGGAACCAATGTCAGCAATATCCGCAGGTATCTCAGTGCCCAGGCTGCAGAGGCTGCAGGACCGCACTGATAGCTGGAGTGAGCTCTCTCGTAGGTGGAGTAGATTTGCTAATGGCTCAGGTGTGGTTCATTTAGCTGCAAACACAGGATGCCCATGAGTTTCTGCAAATCTCCTTGAGGTGGGTTCACTCTTACCAGCCAGGTAGACATTGTACACAGTGCCTGGTAACAGAACAGGTCCCTTGTCATTGCCTGATAGCTGTATAGGTGACGTTGTGGGATGCTCAGGGCCTGACCTGCTCAGTGTGGGCTTCCCAGCTGCCTTGTGGGATCAAGTATAGGTGGGTGGGGTTGCCCGTCTGATGCCCAGGGCCTGTGTGGCCTGAGCCATGCAGGGCTGACTGCCAAGGAAGCGTCATGAGTTCTTTATCATGCTTTATATTGTAGGAAGGAGTGTGGGGGTCAAAACTTGAATTTCTGCCTTTTAGGAAGAGCCCGCTCCTGATGTTAAAGGACAGTGGTGACTGTAGGTAGCCCAGATGGAAGGCACTGGAACACACCTTAAGCATTGTAGGGTTACGGCTGAGGAAGCTGGCGCATCTGCATCACTGAAGTGGCAGAGCCTCCGAGGCCATTTGCCTGACTCGCAGGGCATCAGCACTTTGGCTGCTACTAAAAGACGTTCATTTCTTCTGAAGAAAGTAAGATGTAGGCAGATCAACTGCATATAACCGGGTTCACAAGTTACTTCGAGAAGGAGCAGATTTTCCCAATGTGACGCCGTCAACATTGCTCCATAAACCTGGAACTCAGAGCCATCCCCGCACCACAGAAGAAGCCGAGAGTGAAATTCAAGATCAACTAAAATTAACTTGCTACTTAGGCTTGGCATTAACTAAGTTTCTAATAATTCAGTTGAAATAGCAATGAGAAGCCAGCAAGAACAGCACGATCTTGTGTTTTGTGTACATGCATGAAAAAGTATCTTTCATTAGTTACCTAGAGTACATAAAGCATTATACTGAACACTGGGGATGCAAGAACATTTAAAATATGTGTGAACACGGTGCAGTCACCCTGCATCACGCCACATGCGGTGAGGGAAACCCACAGCGGTAGCCTGGGGCCGAAGGAGCTTCTAGGCGTCCGCTGAGAAGCGATGCTTAGCAGAGCCTTGGAGGATGCTGAGACATTTGTCAGGGAAAGAAGTGAGGTAGAGGGAGCCCGTGGCAGGGGATCTGAGCAGCAGGCAGAGCCAGAGCAGAAGCCAGGCATATGCCATGGCAAGACCGAGCACATCGGTCAGTGAAGCGCAAGGAGAGGCAAGGCTGAGCAGCCGGGGCCGCCGCTTGGTGACGCCCTGGTGTGCCATGTAAAGTGCCCAAATGTGGGCTGGTGCAGATAGCGCCAAGCTGCTTAAGAAGAGGGAACTATAGCAATTAGATTTTAAATCTATGTGTGGCATATTTATTGGGATATAATTCACACACCGTATAAGGTGGTCATTAGGGTATGGGACTAGAAAATAAATTGCTTTGTCTGCAAAATAGCGAAGAGAACAGTACCACTGGGGAGGTCTTGGGGCAGCACGACCCCGACATGCATGTGCTCCACACAGGTTACGTGGCCCCATTTTTAACAACTCGGGTCGGACCTGCGCGCTGCCAAAACCTCTTGGGAGGAAGAAAACGTCCCAGGCTCGTGCATGACAGAGAAGCTGGCCCTCGAGGTTCTTGCTGGTGGCCAGGACTGAGCAGATGCTGGGCTGGAGGCTGGGGATATGAGGGAGCAGAAAGCAGGGGACAGAGCAGGAGCCACCAGGAATCCCACACAGAGCACCTCTGGGAGGATGGTACAGTGGGAGAAGGGAGGTGGAGAGGGCTGGCCAGACACCCATAGAGCCAGCCGAAGGGAGCAGAGAAAGCCAGGAGCAGTTAGCCCTGCTGCTGGAGTTGTTTTTATAAATGACACTCTAAAATCAAATAGATACAATAAAAACACAGTGGCCTTTTCATTAAGCATGCCACAGAGGCCCCTTGTTCAGCAGCCGTTGTCAGTCAGATCTGGGCCATTTCTCGCTCCCCAACTCCTTGTAACTGGCATCTGTCTGAGAGAAAAGAAACAAATACCAGGTTGACATTTTAACTAGAGCAGCAAGAAATGGGGGACCCTGCTTTTCAGAATCTGCTCAGCCAGCAGGGCCAGTGATGGCCGCAAGGAGCCGGCCAGGTACAGCCCCCTTGTCCCCTGAAAGACGCTCCTCTTACCTTCACCTGACACGGCTGATCAGGCAGGCAGCGCTGTATTTCTGCTTTAGCCTCCAAGAGGCCGCACGTACAAAGGCCTTGCTTTTCTCCCCTCCAGGAGGTCAAAGGGGAAAGAAGGGGCCACGTTCTCCGGCTGACTTCAGGCCCCTAGCAGCAGTGACCACACACCCTTGCTAAACAGTCAAAGAATAAAACTGACGTCGTTACCTCATGACGCCATTGAGTAACTTGTGATGATAACGTGCCACAACAGTGTTATTGGCTAAGAGTTTCCTAGTAGGTTTTTACCTCCTACCTTGTGCCATGTACTCACACACAGAGATGATTCTCACTACTCGGAGTAGTTCTGCTCTGTGAAGGAGAGGGAACAGTGCACTAGTGACCACAGAACATTCCTTCTAGGAAAAATACAGGCTTAGGTTCCTATAAGCTTCTGGCCACCACGTCTTCATCACATGAAGCTTGCTTCATGTGTGTTGCTGTTTAAACATATGTTATGTGCATTTTTGATTGATGGACACTGAACTCGCAGTCAACAACCCTGTGACTGGTGTCTGAACAAAGCTCATCTAACATGTCCACTTCTTGGAGGAGGTGTGTCAGCACCCCCAGGAACGCTGGGCCACACCCTAGCGCTGTGCTTGCTGTCCTTTTGACTGAGCAGAAGTGCTGAAAGATATGAAAATGAAAGTTAAGTGAAAGAAATCAGACCCACAAGGTTAAATATTGTAGTTTTTCCTGTATGAGAAAACTAGATTATAAATAAAGAGCAGAATGAAAGGTAGAGAGTAGAAGTAGTGAGAGAGATCTTCACCAAATGGTAAGGCAGTGAAGAGACTGAGGGGGTGGGGAGGCAGGGGGATGCAGAAGGGACTCGGTGCCTTTGTACACAAGGCAGCCTCTCATGAGGAGTGTGACACTGTGTGCCGCCAACACACACTAATGAGGTTTTTTTGTTTTGTTTTAATGAAAATGGGGCACTGACTAGATTGTGACAGGAACACTTGGGCACGGTGGGAAACCTGACCAAGAAGGCAGGATGCGACCTGTCTGAGCTCAGCCGGGACGTCATGCTGGGTGGCTGGACTTTCGTCTTCCTGTGCGTGGTCACAAATGAGCAAGAGTTTTAAGTTTAGAGGTTAAAATATGATTAATGAACAAGCAAACTGACACATTTCAGTCAATGGGTGAGCAGAAGATCGGGGATGATGAGGACCAACTGCTCCCTTAGTTCACACACCTGAACCCCCATTTCTGTGGAGGGTGGAGGAAGTAAGTTGGACTTGGAGATGCCTGACTGGTGGACTGGGCCTCTCTGGACAACACTAGGTGACCCTTAGGAGTGCCACCTCTTCTTGTAAACAGTTCTGTTGGAACACAAACACACGATCCATTTATATGTTATCTGCATCACTACGTAGCCGCTTAAATGGCACAGTGGTGTAGTTGCCGCAGTGTTCACGTAGCGCACAAAGGCCAAATCTCTTACGGGCTAGCCATTTGAATGTTGTACCCCAGAAATCCTGTCTCTTTCTTTCCTCATGTTCAGAGTGCAGGCATTTCTCTTTGGTCTCAGTACCAAGGGTGTTTGAGTTTTCCCTAAACTGTTTTTCTCTCTTACTCATGGGAATATCATAAATGATTATGTTTCCTCCTTTACATAGATAGGAAGATGCTCAAAGCCTAAGTAATGTGAGGGTTCCTTGCGTGCCCATGACGGGACAGGAAAGGCTCTGTGTCTTGGTTACAGTGCAGGAGGGTCAGGTCTTTTAGCACCGCCCACAGGTGAGCAGTTCCTAGGTTATTCAGGTTCTAGAACTGCAGGGACCATGTGCTGCACGTGGGACAGGACCCTGGCTCTACAGGAGTCGCGGTTTTCCCGAAGCAGACAAAGACCTACTGTCTGTGAATAGCCTTTCTTCTTTTTTTTTTTTAATTTTTT
>NW_004524625.1:5345747-5347208 GCF_000260255.1 Octodon degus | reverse complement strand
GAGTAGTGTGTGTGTGTGGCCAGCTCAGCCCACCAGGGGGCAGGGCTGGCTGGCATGTGGTGCTGGGGGATCGAACCCGGGTCCCTGATGCTTTGCCAAGCTTGTTCCAAGTAGGTGCCTTAGACCACTGAGCCATCTCTCCAGCCCCCTTTCTTCTTTTTTAACCAACCACAATTTGTTAAGAACTGAAGTGCTAGGCATTGCCTGAGTGCTGTATCTTATGTAACGGTGTAAGTGTGTGCGTCACAGTTGTCTGCCGCCAAAGCAGGGGTGATTGCTATCTTGTACAGCTGAGGAAATCAAAGATTCAAGAGGGTAAATAATCCTTAAATAATCCTCCTAGGTCACGACAGAGGAAAGAAATGGCAGCTTCAGAATCTGAAGCAGATGTGTCTGCCTCCGAAACATACGCCAACACTTTCATCATTGTTGTCCACAACTTACCCAGCCTTCCCACTCTCAGAAATAAGGTTAAAGATGACACAGGCTGGCTCCTCTAATACTCTTCTCATGTGAGAGCACATGGAGCAGAGGAGGAGGTCTTTGCTGTGGCACTGGTGGGTGACAGTGGCCTGGACTGGAGGTTGAGGATGGAGGTGGGGAAGCGGGACTGCTGGGCTTAGTGGCTGATGGCACCTGGATACAAAGGGAGGACGGTGGCCCTGGTCTCCGGCGGGGCAGCCTGGGTAGATGAGGGGAGCAGGCAGCGGAGAGAGCAAGCTCTGGGCCTGGGAGAGCTGCGGTTGGGGCGCCGGTGGGGCCAGGATGCCCCTCGTGTGCAGTCAGCCTTTCTCTCCAGCTGTCCTGTGCCCCAGAACTTCTATGTGTACCTATATGCCCCACAAATCCTGAGCTGGGGCAAGCCAGAGAGCCTTCCACACCGCCCGTATTTCCTTAATGAATCCAGGGGTTTCCTTTTTACTTTTTGTGGAGAGTAGTTCCTCAGTTCTAAGAGTCTCACCAGTCGCAGTCACTTCTGCTGTGCCATAAGGAAACCCCACGGTGTGCCCTGGGCCTCAGTCTGGGGCAGAAGTAGTGCCCAAGGGCTGTCCCACTGTCACCTGCCTCCTACACTCCTCAGCGCACAGCATGAGCAGGGCCATAGACTCCGTGTGGAAGTCGCGGTGAGAGCGGCAGCCACGAGGCCCGCACCTCTTGGCCAGGCTGCGGGCTCCCGCCCCTCCTGCAGCGCCTTTCCCCAGGACCCCAGGCCCGGGCGGCAGCTCCCGGGCGGGCCTGAGAACAGTGCACCTGCCTGCTGTGCTCAGCGCGGGCTTTCAGTGCCAAGACTGCGCCCCGGTGCCTGGCTCACGGGGCTGTCCAGGAGAATTGTGATGCCAGGGTGAGGCACGAACGAAGCTCCAGTCCTCAGTGAGGAAGGCGCGGCACTCACCACGCTCTTCCGGAGCATGTGGCAGCGTCGGGGTCGGGCCTTGGGGACCCCGAAAGTGGACCCCGAGC
>NW_004524625.1:5329548-5345227 GCF_000260255.1 Octodon degus | reverse complement strand
GACCGGCTGGAGTCGGGCCTTGGGGACCCCGAGCGTGGACCGGCTGGAGTCGGGCCTTGGGGACCCTGAGCATGGACCGGCTGGAGTCAGGCCTTGGAGACCCCGAGCGCGGACCGGCTGGAGTCGGGCCTTGGGGACCCCGAGAGCGGGCCGGCCCTGCGCCCAAGAAGTCTAAGGGGAGCCAGCTGGTGCGAAGGTTTGGTGCGTTTTAGGGAGACGTGTGAGGATGGCCACGTGAGCTGAGGAGCAGGAGCTTGTGGGCTGCACGCTGACCGCCTCAGAATGCGGGCTCCCCGAGCAGCCGGCGTTCCCTCTCGGCCTGGAAGGCTGGGTAAGGGCCCCTGAGCAGGAAATGGGCGGGGAAGCCTTTGGGGGTCGACGAGATAGCCGCGGTGGTTGTCACCAGGGAAAGGCACCCTCGCAGAGGAAGAAGAACGGAGTTTATCCTCCTGGTCCCAGAAGCAGACTAGATTTTTTCTGAATCCTATGCCCCGCCCCCCCTCCAGTAGCATTGTATTATCATCTTACCCAAAGATGAGAAGAGTAGACAGGAGGAAGGAGTTTATTAGTGGGCAAGAAGTGTTGGAAAATAATTACACCTAATATAGACACATACATGATAAATATATTAAATGCAAGCAAAATGGCTTGGAGCAGTACTTTCCAATTGAAATATAATATTTTTAATAAAAAGGAAAAGAAATGGAGATTAATTTAATAATGTATTTTGCTCAACACAATATATTTAAAATGTCATTTCAACATGTAGTTAATATAAAAATTTATTAGTGATAAGTGAAAATTCTTGTTTTCACATCCAGTCCATGAATGTGGGGATATGTGTTTTATACTTGCAATACCTGTGAGATCAAACTAGCCGTGCTGCCAAAGTATGACAGCCACGTGTGGCCAGTGGCCACGGTACTGGGCCACATAAACCTATTCTCCTGACCTCTTAACTAACAACCTAAGAGCAAAGGAGCAAGGGCTGTCTAGGTCCACCTTCCACCTTTCTCTATCCAGTCCGCATTTGCTGAATGCCTGCTCTGTACCTGACACTTCTGACCGGAAGCTGAGCAAGCAAGAGCTGCTAGCATTCCCCGGAAGCAGCCATTGTATGTCTTGCAGCCAGACCAGTAGCTTGCTGTGTGCTGGGGACTGAGAACTCTGTGTACCAGGGCTCTCCAGCAGGCGTAGGCTGGGAGTGCCAGGTGAGATTTCCCGTGTTGGGTGTTTGACAGCAGTGTTCCCCAGCAGGTGCCAAGCTCATAATTGGGTGCTGTGGCATCTTTTGCCCATACCCAGCCCACGTCCCCCATCAGGTCCCTGGGGGCCTTCTGCAGATATCTGTGTTCGATCAGCTGGCGTCGGGTATCTTTGAGGCATCTGAAGTGGTGATGTGCCAAAGCAGAGAGCGTGCACAGATGCCCAGTTCAGGACTGGCACGCTTCCTGATACTGTTTTGAAGCCCCCATCCTTCACTGCTGGTTTACTTGGTCTGAAATGGGGCTGGAGTCTATGAATTTTGTAAAGCTCTGCATATTAGTTTGGGCTTATTTTTCACTGCGGGCATGGGGCATCCAAGGAGTTGAGCTTCAGTGGGGTCAGCATACCAGCCCCCTAGCCCCCATGTGCCGCGGACACCCACACAGAGCCCCTTGGCACCCTTGAGGCTCCCGCACCAGCAGCTTGGAGCAGGGGCAGGAGGCTGGAAGCAGCGTGGAGTCATCTCATGGAGAACAAAGCCCTGTCAGGTTACCACTCCGGGAAGACTGCCAGGCTCCAGTATTAAAAATAATTCTTTTGTTTTTTAAATGCCTGGTAATTGCATAAATAAAGCTTACTTTCTCTTCTTCAGTAGTAACGAGGCTTATTTGACTGATTGATTAATAAAGCTCTAATTCCTGCAGTGACAAAACACAGAGGTGTAAAGAGGGAGGCTGGGCGCAGGTGACTCAGGGCTGTGCAGCAGCTATTCCCAGCTTGCTTTAGTAGCCCACGAGGAGGCCAGCTCACCCTCCTCCCACGCAGATGCAAGGAAGTTCCGGCTACAGCACACAGCGGGAAACATGCATCTTCTGTGCAGAAAAAACACACTGCACAGTGTCCGTCCTGTGAGGACCTATGGAGGAATGTTTCTCTGGCTTTAGTAATGGTTGCTGGTGCCTATCCTAAGTGACAAGATCACTTTCAGACATTGGGAATCATGAAGCCACTCAGAACTAATCATGTTTGCTGCTTCTCATCGGCTGCTGGGAAACTCGGGTAAGCCTGCGTCTCACCTTCAGCAGCTTTAAGGGCATTCTCAACAAGGATGTCCTGTATTAGGACCACTCTCCTTTCTTGAGTACCTGTTGTCTGTGAGACAGGTATTTTCTTGAGTATCTGTCCTTGTGGCCAACAGCACATTCTTGGAAAAATTACAGTGCAGAAATCACTTTTGTAGCTCCAGTCACGTTTTCAGTGCCTTGGAGAGGAGTAAAGACTTCCATCTATGAGCAGCGACCTCCTTACCCTACAGATTTGCGAGGACTCTGCTGATTTACAGGCTCACTCTCAGCCTACAGAGGAGGGTGGTTGCACCCAGCTGCTGCCTCCGAACCGGCTGTGAACTCAGCTTCTTCTTCCTGAGCCCGGCAAAGCCCCCGCTGCTGCTGCAAAGCACAAGGCCGGAGCAGAGCCCTGTCATTGCAGACGGCTCTGCGCTGTCGCCCACTGGCCCGGAGACAGAGGGACATGAGAGGCTTTCACTGGTGATCATCTTCCTCCTTGCAGTGGGTTCTGATAAATAGCAGATGGAGAGACATGGGCGCTAACGAGATCTGCGTTCTGGCCAGACGCTTCCCATCTTCCTCTCGCCACTGAGCCCGCTGGGAAGCAGTGTTGTGCCCGGTAGGCGGTCTGAGCTAGAAAACCTGAGCCGCCTCGAAAAAGTACAGGGAGGAGAGGAAGAGCCTGCACTGATCCGACTCCTTCTATCCCATTCTGCCTCATTCCAGGAATGTTTACTAAATGCCATCCATATTGATGCTCATCTTTATATCAGAACACTCACTTCTCAGATACCATCTTTTCTGTTTTATAGCTGAGATAGTTAAAAGACTTAGAAGGGCCAGTGAGATAGCTCAGTTGATTAAGCGCCTGCTTAGACAAGCACAGGGACCAGGGTTCGCTTCCCAGGCCCCCAGGCTGTGCTGCCCTCCCACCCCCCAACCCCTCGGGCTGCGCTGAGCCCCACAATCTAGTCCAGGCATGGTGGCATGCGCCTGTAATCCCTGCCCTAGGGAGGCTGAAAATAGGAGAATCACTACGAGTCTGAGATGCGTAGAGAGATTCTGTAACAACCAAATACATAAAAAAAAAAAAAGAAAGAAAGAAAGAAAAAAAGACTTAGAGATGTTGAGTAATGTATCCAGGGACACTCAGCCGACTGAAGACTTAGCCAGGACTTTTGAACCAAAGTGTCTCTTTAAACACATCAAGCTGCTCCTCTGAGCACTCCCAGCCTGGTGGGGTCATGCACTCCTTTTCAAGTTGTTTTCAGAACTGAACCCTTAGGATCCCTTTCCCAAAGCATCTCTTTTGCTGTTGTGAGGAAAAGGGGGTGGAAGGCGAGCGATCTTCAAGTGCGATGGAAACGGATGGAGCAAGCAGTTTGCACTTATAAAATTTGTTCTCGGTTCTAGCCAGGCGTAGCGGTAATTTAATCATCAGGACTGGTGTCCACTTCCTTACGGAATCCCCGCCCCAAGCCAGATGCTTTTTTGTTGAATCTGGTAATTTTCAAAGAAAGACTCAGATTGGAGTGTCAGATGAGTGGCTGATTCCGTGAGCACGGTGCCTGAAGTGCACAGGGAGTCCAACAAGCTGCACAGCGCCGCACCTGCTGTGCCTGTTCTTGCTCTGTCCTGGCACAGTGAGGCAGGTGTTGCTGTCGCCCCCCTTAGTGGTTGAGGAGATTGAGCCTTCAGGACTTCCCAGAGTCCAGCCCAAAGCTTGGACCCCTGGGGTCTAGTTTGGTGCCTGGCACCCAGTCGGTCCTGGCGTGCCATTGTGACTGCACATTGCTGACTCTGAGGCTTTTCTCTCCCCTCGCAGCTTCTTTGCCTCTAGAAAGAGTCCCCTACCCTGAAGGCTGCACACCACAAACCTCGGCAGGGCTGTGGGTTCGAGCCCTCCACAGGCCCTGTGGGCTTCCGGAGAACCTCGGCTGGGACTTGCCTCCATCTACGCGGAGGCTATACGAAGCCTAGTGTTGGCAGCGTGCCTTCCTGCGCATGCGCGCTAGAGTCTGGCCCTCTATTTGCCTCTGCACATCAGGGAAGAAATTTGAGACATTAGCTTTGTTTTGTTGGAATGTGTGCTTTTTAAAACACTTTCATCCTTGAACTCATATTCGCCTCCTCCTCAAGAAAAAAACAACCCAAAACCTCCATAGCTCCGTTTCTGTGCGCCCTCCCCACTCCTGGGCCGTGGAGGGTGAGCACAGCTGTGCTGGGGGTCCCTGATATGAGGCTCCAGGGAGGCCTGAGCGTGTGGGCTCCGGCCCAGGGCAAGTTGGTCAACTTAGAGATATTTTCATCACCCCTAAAAGAAACCCATCCTCATCCCCACTCATACCTCAGGGGATTGTGGTGAACATTAAAAGAAAAACCACAAACACGGCTGACGCCTAACCAGTTCCTATTCCACGTCTCCCTTCCCAGGGCTTAGGCGAAGTTTGCTGTGTAGAATTCTACCAGCTTCCTCCACCCCTGGGACATGCAGTTGGCTCTGAGAGGGCAGCAGAGACCCCTCACAGAGCTCTGTCACCAGTACAGCGGCATGCGGGGACTTGGGACAGTGTCCAGCAGTGGCAGAGGAGCTTCCCCTGCACAAGAGGGCTCATGTTGGAAAGATCCAGAAGCTTCCTGCTCCATGGCAGCCAGTTGAGGGAAACGGGAGCACTGGCCGCAGTACCCCACGGCCAATAGTCTTGCAGTTATAGCCACTTTAGAGTGTAGGTGATTACAAGTGGGCTTAGCTGCCGTCTTTGAGCCACCTCATTCTTTTTCCTTTTCTCTGTTACAAAAAGGGACAGCCGCATGAGGAGCAGCATCCTCGTGGCCCCATCGCCTCTTTGGTCAGGGAGCTGCAGTAAGTGGAGCAGAATGGCTCGGACAAGATTAGACAAGATCTGGGTTTGGCTTCAAAGATGGGCCTCGGAGCAGTCTGTGCAGTGCCGGAGAGGGATTCTGGGAGGGGCAAGGAGCTCTGATGATATCCAGGCAGCTGGAGAGCCCTGCACCAGCAGAGGAGCACTTTTGGGGGAGCCGGGGAGGTTGCACTTCAACAAAGGTGCTGCCCTGATCCCGCAGGCCCATGCCAGCCCCCTAGGTGCTCGGCTGTGCATGGGTCCACCAGAGGCAACAGGCAGATCTCTGTCCTGGAAGGGCTCACTGGTCAGAGAGGGGGCACATCAGCTTCCCTTGATTTCCTCCCCTTGCGACCCTAAGTCATATACCTTCATAATCTGTACTTTGTGGAGTGGTTGAAAACTCAAATGATATACGCCAAGCACACAGCACATTTTCAGGTACACATAATGTGGCCCTTCAAGGGCTGCTACTGTTATAGTTAATGAGGCTGGGACACAAGGGAGACATCCAGAAGTACAGTGAAGGAGGTGCTGAAGATTGTTCTGCAAGGCCTACGCACAAAGGTGGGCTCCTCCACAAGGTTCGCACCCTGGGTCCCCCTCTCTCTCCCCTGGTTCCAACTCCAAGGTTACATAATGCCTGAACACTGCCATCAGTGGTCTTAAGTGAAACTCCATTTTATTTACCATGGTATCCACCCTCACCTGAGAGAGCCATACAGCTACAAATAAAGTGCGGTGTTTGTTCATCTGCAGGGCACTTGCAACCTTCCCATAAAGCCAGATGCCCACTGGGGCTAGCAGCAGCAGTGGTTTCTAATTCACCACTTGGCTATTTCCTAGGCCTCAGATCTGCTTCATGAGTGGATGGGGATGGAGGTGATCTAGGTTGTTTCCTAGCTGGCCAGCTCCTCCTTCGGGGCAAGCACTGTCCTCACTGTACCTACGGGCTCTGTCTGATGAACACTGTCCAGCTCCTTGCACAGCTGTCAGCTCGTTTGCCACTGAGTGCATAGGCCTTGCAGAACAATCCTTAGCACTTCCTTCACTGTCTAAGAAGTGGTCGTGAAGGAGCAGATCACAGCCCAGAAGCCCTGTCTGCAAACAGTTTCTTGTTGTTCCATCTCAGGTGTGGACCCCAGAGCCTGCCAGCACATACCCATGAAGAGCAGTTCTGGGTTTGGGGGAGGTGGTTCTTTTTTAATTCTGTCCTAATGCTTAGGGCCATAGTGACTAAACCATAGGTATGTCACTGATGGATTTGATCACTGATGGACACTCAGTGATCAAATCATGGGTTTAAGGAAAGATAGATGGATACATGCGTGCATGGATAGATGAGTGGGTAGCTAGATGGATGGGTGGGCAAGTGAAGGAAGGAGGGAGGGAAGGAGGAAGGAGGGAGGCAGGGAAGGAAAGAAGGAAGGAAAGGAAGGAGGGAAGGAAGGAAAGAAGGAAAGAATCAATTTCACTAGAGTACTAACTTCCAGGGGCAGGGATTTTCATGTATTTATCAATGTGGTCCAATGTCTCTGACTTGGTAAATAAGTGTTCAATAAGATTGAGTGCTCAGTTGGGTGTGTAGAGGGGTGGGACTACGTCAGGGGCGTACAAGTGCACGTGAGTAGTACTTGCTTGTTGTTACAGAGTGCTCTACTGTATACCCTGAGTCTTCCTTTCATCCCCAGCCAAACTCTGCAAGGTGATCTAGGTTGGTTCCTAGCCAGCCAGCTCCTCCTTCGGGGCAAGCACTGTCCTCACTGTACCTACAGGATCTGTCTGATGAACACTGTCTAGCTCCTTGCAGAGCTGTCAGCTCGTTTGCCACTGAGTGCAGGGCCTTGCACATCATGGATAGTCTGTAGCTGTGGACAAGTTTGATGACCGCCATGTTCAAATGGAACAGAGAAGCCCCCTGTTGCTCAGGTAACTTCAAGCACCAAGGGTTACTTTCTATTTTCACAGCCTGAACTTGTAACTTTTTCACTAAACTTTATCACAGCACTTCTGTTGTCGGAATGGACTAGTGAATGGAAAAATGGATGGCAACCGTCCTGCCGGGCCAAAGGCATCATTTGCAGTCACCCAAACCCACACCCAGGGCCCTTCCACTTAGGGCCTTTCCATGTTTGGCCTGGTAAATGCATCGGTGTCCCCATTTTATGAGGCATCTGTGCATGTAGAGCTCTCCCAGAGAACGAGACCAGCCTAGTCGGCTAGACTTGAAGTTGCTTCCCAAAGGCTATTAGGCCATTCCCTAAACTTAAAAAGAATCAGCGCTATTCAGAAGAGAACAGGCCTCTGAACTGTGAGACAGCTCTTACTCAGGATGCTACCTCCTGTCCCCCCGCCCAGTTCCAGGCCAAGTTCCTGGACAGAGGCTCACCAAGCCTGCAGGTGCCAGGGTCCTCACCTAGAGGGACAGCACAGACCAAGCAATGCTCCCGCAGCCCATGGCGACACCGACTGGCACACAGAGGCTCTCACTTCTTCCCACCTGCACCTTGGGAGGCCCTGGTCCTTAGCAAATGGGCTGGGGCTCACGGCTTTCTGTCTTCTTGTGCCTCTTCCATTCTTAGAGTGGGACTAGTTACTACAAGAGGGTTAGAGCCCCGGGGGAGAAGAAAACGCTACAGAGAAGCACGCAGGCTGAGGAAGGGGTGCTGCTGACCCAGAGCCCAGCAGGGGAGAGATGGCCAGGGCAGTAACTACCCCAGGCATGTTTCTCTCCCAGCTTCTGAGGCTGGTGCTTCCTATTGGCCAAACTCAACCAGAAGTCAGAGAGAAAGGAATACCATGGCCATCACCCAAAGAGTCCGCCTCCTTGAGTCCAGAAAAGGGCAGGAAGAGAAGAAGGGGGAATTGGAGGGTGGGCGAAGACCACCCAACCTCTAGCACTCGGACCTACGGTCGCTTCTCCGGCCAGCCCTCTCTTCCCCTTACTTCATCAGCTTCTTCACCTTGCCAGAAAAAGGCATGGAAGACAGTATCAAAGATGCCAAGAAATCTTTATAGGGCCTCAAAAGAGAATGTTAGGGATGCAGTTGAAATGAGAAGAAAGAATAAAGGATTTTTAATTTTGATTATCTGTGGATTTCTTTTATCCATGTTATCTCTGTCTGCCAGCAGCTGGGGTCATCGAAACCTCGTTGCTTCTCTTAACTGTGGCCTGCCGAAGTGCTGAATACACATCAAAGGTGCTTTTGTAAGGCGCTATGTGCTGCCATTTTTAATTAATTTTAGTTTTATTTTTGCATTTGATCTAACAGAATCAAATGAATCTTTACTGCTCAGCTGTCCCTAACTGGTGAAAAAGGTCAGCCTTTCTGGGAAGGGCTCTCTGAACCTCCTCATCTGTATAAATACTGCTTGGCAGCTTGTGCTCTCCAGGAGGTCTGGCTGCAGCTCCACAGCAGCGTGGGGAAGAGCCAAGGTGTCAGGAGCTGTGAGGCTGGCCAGGAGGGTCTGTGCTGGGCACCGAAGAGCGAGGAAGAGGGCCACCTGCTCCCTGTGGCCCAGAGTCCCCGTGAAGCAGAGGTGGAGCTCTGAGACGCAGCATTAGCGAGCTCCTCACTTTCCTTTATTTGGCTGAACCTGCCTACCCGTGGGAAGAGCTGTGCTGAGCCTGCCTCTCCTTGGTGACCTTATCAGCTTTTGGGTCCCCTGTGGGCCTACTCCTGTGGTCATCAATCCTCGTAGGGCCCTCGTGCCAGGCTTACCCCCCCTCCCAGTCATCTGGAAGGCCCGCGATGCGCCCCCACCCTGGATGCACTTGGCCCTGGCCCCTTCTGTGGCTTCCAGGCTGCCTGTGGAAGCCCTTGTCCCACCCCATCCTCCACCATGTACTTCCTCTTCTGGGTTTCTTTTTTCTCTGCTTATATACAGGGAAAATCAGTCCTGCTTGCTGAAGAAACCCAGGGGCAGGTTCAGTCCCCCCCTGCCAGGCCCTTCCCAGAACATGGGCTGCCCCCTTGGAGTGTGTGAGACCCCTTTTCTCACTCAGTTTCAGTGGCTTTGCTGTGGCCCCCCTTGCATGGCACTTGAGCCCATCATAATGAACACTTAGTACTGTAGTAAGCTGGGACATTTACCCAATTTTTAATGTGTGCCCAAGTAAAGAAAATAAAATCAGCCTTTAACCCCACTTCCCACCTAAGTGCTGGTAATTTTTGTGAAAGGACGCACAGGGCCAGAAGATGCAGGGTTCCCCAAGGCCCAAAGGTAGCATAGCGCAGGCCCTGATGAGCCCCGCCTAGTCCTCAGCTGCCTGACAGTACCACGGCAGCCTGCCTCTCAGCTCACGCTCTTAGATGTCCGCACTGTTCTTGCTCTCCTAGGTAATCCCTCATGGAAGTCCTGGTCTCCTCACATGTTGGGGAGATGGGTGTAAGTGGAGAGGAAGATCTTGCTAGTCAAGTGGAGGAGCTTTGCAAAGACCTTTCCGTTTTGCTAGATATGTTGGCTGTCCTGCATCAGGCTGCTCTGGTGGACACCACCAGCAGCAGCCTCTGCGCCTTTCCCTTTCCTTCGGGCAAACAGTGGAAATTAGCATGCTTTTGTATTTTTGCCAACCTGACGCGAGAAAAAAACAGCATTTCATTATTGTTTTGATCTGTATTTCTTTAATTATCAGTGCTGCCAAACAGCGCTTCATATGTTTATTAGCTGTTTGTGTTTGTTCTTCCCTGAATAGAATGCTCAGATCCTTTGTCTGTTTCTTTTCTGCTGGATTAGAAGTAAGCTTTAAATTATTTTGTGAAATCAAATGCAGGATCCAAATCTGAAGTATTTTATCATTGATTTGATTTGATTTCAGCTTATTTTGAGATGCCAAAGCAAAGTGGGAGGGATGACAGTTGAAACATCTTTATACCCTGCTACGTGAACAAGGAGCCCTTTATACTCTCTCGGAATGGCCTGTCATTCCCACCCCAAGTAGAACAAGGCAATGAATTCTTTAGGATCCCCTTGGTTCTGAGGGGAAGCTGGACCAATGGAACCATTCTCTGGCAGCTTGTAAGTACCAGGCACTGCGACGTGGCTCAGCTGTGGGGCCCTGTGTCGCCCATTTAGAGAAGGGCTCTGTCAGCTGCCTCCTGAGCACCTCTGGAGGCCACATTCTTGACACCATCTGCCGGACCGTGAAGATCGTCAGCGTGCCAAGGAGTCTTATGGGCTGTGATTATTTTCCACTCCAGCGCAGAGTGACTTTTCCTCAGCATAAGGAGGATTCGTTCTCTGGGAGAGCTCTACGTGCACAGATGCCTCATAAAATGGGGACACTGACACATTTACCAGGCCAAACATGGAAAGTCCTTGAGTGGGGGGTCCCTGAGTGTGGGTTTGGGTGAGTGACATCGACTGCAAATGATGCCTTTGGCCCAGCAGGACGGTTGCCATCCATTTTTCCATTCATTAGTTCATTCCAACAGCAGAAGTGCTTGATAAAGTTTAGTGAAAAAGTTACAAGTTCAGGCTGTGGAAATGGAAGTAACCTTTAGCGGTTGAACTTACCTGAGTGACAGTGGGCAGGTGCGTGCCTTCCTGGGGCCTGTGTGCTTCCCTCCCTGTAAAACGGGCTCGATCAGGCCCACTGCAGAAGTTGATTGAGATAATATATGTAGGGAGCAACTACTCCCAAAATCCCGCTGCATGAGTGCTCCGTCTGAGTGTCCAGGGCCGCAGACAGTGACCTGTCCCTGAACTCGCATCTGGGGACCCCTGGCTGTTAGATGATCTGAACGAGGATGGGATGTGTGGGCCCAGTCTGCAGGTCTGCTCACGAGTCTCTCATCCTGCTGGACCCAGGGGTTCCCTGGGGCGTGTCCTTCCCAAGCCATGGCACAGCCAAGGGCAGGGTCCTCCATGACAGCCCACCCCAAGCACCTCCTCACATTCTACTGCTAGTACCATAATGGCCAAAGCGAGCCACATAACCACGTCCAGTGTTAGTGGAATACAGAAATGTACTCCACCTTTAGTGGGAAGTACTGAAAGCTACTTTCAGTAAAGGGCATGAGATGAAGCTTAGAGCAGTAGGGACAACAGTGGAGTCTTGTTCTCTAGACAGTTCATGGCTGAAGCAGTTGCCCTAGTTTTCTGACCGACATACCACAGAGAACTGCTTGATGGCACACAGTGCTTCTGGGTGACTGTGAAGTCTTGTGCTTCTTTTATTATTATCATCATTATCATATCTTTTATTTATCTGGTACAGAGTCTCACTAGGCAGCTTGCACTCAGTGATCCTCCTATCTCAGCCTCCCCAGCACTGGGGTTACAGATGTATGCCACCACACCCGGACTCAGTGGCCAGCTCCGTGTGGGGCCCGCGAGGCATGCGGTACCCAGGATTGAACCTAGGCCTTGGGCTTGCCAGGCAGGCGCTTAGCCTGCTGAGCCATCTTCTCCAGCCCCTTTTTGTGCTGCTTTTAACCCATGGACTTCTTAAATTAATTCGTCCTTTAAAATAGTGGAAGAAAAAGCAATACTGAGAATTTTTGCAACTTTTTCTTTGCCTTTATTGGTTCCTAGTCTCGTGTCCTTTGTTTCTCAGAGTTCTGTCTCGTCAGCTGTTATCTCTTCAGATGCGTCCTTTCTTCCATTCTCTCCTTCCAAAATTCAAGGGTTGTTTGTCGGTCTGATTTACCTTCCTTCATTGCTTCTTGTGTGCTGCATTGTGGGAAATTTTCTCAGCCTATTTTTTGGTCTACTAAATCTCCCTTTAGCTGTGTTTGATTTGTTATTTCATTGAATCTCTGAATTCTAATTTTAATGAGTGTGTAGATTTTTTTTCCTTGAACTTTACTCTGTTATGTTTCAAACTTGCTCTTATGTTTCCATATTTAAAAGGACAGAGTGTTGTTCTTCAGGCAACTATTACTCTTTCCTGTAGCTTTTTAGGCATATAGAGTCATCTGTCATACACTGGGGTGGGGAGTCCAATATTTTAGGCCTGTTAAGCCTTTTTGTGCTTGCTGGTGAAGTTTTTCTGGGTAATTTCCAAACTTTTGCTGAATTTTTATAAGTTCATGTTCAGCTAATGTGGTTTGGTTTTGTTTTGTTTCGGTAGGGTTTGCCTGCTTTCTGGACTATAAACATGCATTTATAGAATCTATAGAGTTATCTGGTCTGACCTGACCGAGCTCCTTGGAGGCTACACTGCTTCCAGGCCAACCATTACCTTAGCCCCTTGGTTTAGGATCCCAGAACCTCCACGAGGTGTAAAGTTTGGCACCATTCTTGCAGGTGGCACAGGCTTGTGTGTCCCTTATCGTGGTTCTTTTGTTTGCTTCCTGGCCTCCTAGGCACTGAATGGCTGGAGACCTGCAGGCCTTGCAAGGGACTCTCAGCTCTGCCTGCTGCTACCTGCTACCCCTGGGCTTCCCTCTTCTTCCTCCACACAGACAGTAGAACCCAACCATCACCTGTTAAGGCCTGTCTGTCTCGTCTGCTTCTAGGCCACGCTGGGTTCAGTGTTTTCACTTAATGGTCTAGTTAAATGTTCCTTGTTTGATTATTCCCCCTTCATTTTGTTCCACACTTCTGTATGGCTGTGGAGGGAAGGGAAATCCATAAATCCAGTCTCCCATGTCACAGAACCCAAGTCCCATCTTTAAGGCTTCTCTAAACCAAACGCTACCTGGTCCTTGTATTTTAAATGTCTTCCCAAGAGAAAGTCCAAAGAGATGAGCGTTCATTGACTGACTAGCTAGGCATCTATTGGATTAGAAAGTGAGAATTTCTGCTTTGCCTAGCAAGTTACTGTCTTGACTTGACATCTGTTGAATCTTGTAATAATTAGAATTTCAATTATTCATTTTCAATTAGGAGCATGGCATAGTGATCACAAATGTCATTAAGAAATTTAATTGTGTCCAATGTTGAACTGAGAGAAGGAGATATTTCCTAGGAAAACAAGCATTCTCCATTAATAGAGGACAAGTTGCAGAAGAGCTTTCAAAAGATGCTAAAAGGACAGTGGAGCTGGCCTTCAGAGCCTCTTCTCCACTTGGGACAAACTCAGTCCAGTGGTGCAGAACTGGAAGTCCGCAGGAGTGAGTGCAGATGCCAGCCCTCCCACTTCCTGCACGTGTCCTGCTCTGGTAGCCTCAGCCCAGACAGAAACAGTGGCCGCATGGCAGGAAGAGAACGGTCAGGTGGCAGAGCCAGTGCGACTGCGTCCATCCCGTGTCTGGTGCCTGCCGTAGCTCCGTGCTGGGATCTGTGGAGCATGAGTGGTAGGCTGCAGATCACTGGTGCATAGCGGAGGCTTAAGCAATGAAGACTCCTGTCACAGCTTCCGCTAACAGTACCTGGCTTCCTAGCTGCCACTCTGTGTCGGTCACATACATGTTCTGATACCATCTTCCAAAGCATTCCTTGAGATTTCTCCCTTTGTAAATGTGGAAAACATCTGGGAAGAGCCAGGTGTGTCACCCCAGGGCACAGAGCTAGGGACGGACAGGCCTGATACTGAGGGGCATCACTGGCTTATTACCACTTTAGATAAAGAGAAGGAGCTGGGTTGGTTTTGCAAATAAATAAAATGTGTCGATGTTTTAATGCATTTGGATGGCTCAGAAACATTTCTCCTTTTCCAGGAGAATTTCATGTGGCTGAGTTGCCTGGGTAGATGGTCTATAGAAAGGGCTTAATAAATATTTAATGATGCAATCATTTCATTAATGATTTAGTTACTAGCTGAGGGGTCACACTGCTATTTCTGTTAAAAAATAGATTAGAAGCATTATGGACTATGCATGGGCGAGGTTTGGGATTATAGAGACCTGTGTTCAAGTCTTGGCTACTGTGCTTAGCAGCTCTGGGCCAGTGGGCAGGCAGATTGGGCCTCTGTGTACCCCAGTTTCCTCACCTGTAAAGTGGTCCACTTGGATTGGTTCCTGCAGACAGTGGCTACCAGACAAAAGCCACTGTGTTGGTATAAGCAGTCAGGCAGATGGGACTTATTTTTAGTAATTGTCATTGTGTGCAGGTCACCAGGATCGTGTAAATTATGCTAAATAAAAATCAGTGAAAGCAAAAATCACTGCTGAAGGTCAGGAGCGGATGCCTCAATCCCAGAAGTGGCCTCGTCAGAGGACCTCCTTCTCTCCCTGTTCTAATCTCCCTCCTTCCTGGAAACCCCACAAGTATGTCCTGCTGTCAGGGAGAGGCCGGAGGCTGTCACCCTTCGGGGTGCAGTGGGGGAGGGCAGGCTGGTCTTCCCACAAAAGGAACAAAAACACCCCATTTTTTCAAGTCTCTGCTGAAAGGGGAAAAATCCTCTGCAGAGAAAGTTGACCATATTCAGTGGGAGATGCTGCAGTTTCCATGGCAATTAATGGTGTTAAGTGCACTTCATAACTCAAAGGTCCCTAGTGAGGATGCGGGAAGAGAAGGGAGAAAGGTGCATGTGGTTTTTTAAAAATAATATTTGAAGAATTTTTTTTCCTTGAAAGTCTTTTCACTGTCTCTATTTGAATTCTTGGGAAGATGTGGAAGATATTCAAAATGACTTTAGCAATAGAATTATACACTCAACTGAGGCCAAAAATAGCCCCCCACCCACTGCAAGGACACTTCCAAAGAGCCTCCGTGAGAACAGAAAAGTGTTGTCCCCTGGCCTTGTGGGCATTCTCTGACACCAAGGTCCGTAGCCACCAAGAGAGGGGCTTCCCCTGTCATCAGGCCCCAAACAGGCTGTCCACAAGCAGAGTTTTGCTGGACTTCCCCTCTGATCTTCACACTGTGTAGCCCGTTGATTGAAAATCCAGCTCACTGTTACTTACTTGGGCACTTCACTGGGGCTTTGCTCAGGTTCCACACCTAATTCTGGAGGAATTAGTAGAGACACTGTTTTGGAGAAGCCTGAGCCCTGGAGCTGAGGGAAGCCCCACCGGATTGTACAGGGACTCGGCGCTTTCGGGCAGACAGCTGCAAAGCTCTAGAAGAGCAGTGTCATCCTGGGCTCCCCTAACTTCCGTAGGACAGGAAGTTC
The DNA here is from genome assembly GCF_000260255.1 of Octodon degus. NCBI lineage: Eukaryota > Metazoa > Chordata > Mammalia > Rodentia > Octodontidae > Octodon > Octodon degus. The sequence goes on along the minus strand of NW_004524625.1, from coordinate 5,330,090 downwards.
ACTCTGTTCCTTCCCAGGGCCAGCGCACAGGGCATCAGTGTGAGCAGAGGTCCTAGCCTCCATGTGGAGCCCAGCCCGCTGTGGGCCATTCTGCGGCCCACGGCCCTGTGCCTCAGTTGTTCTGCCCAGAAACAGGCAAGAAGGAGCCCAGAAGCTTCAGTCAGTGTTCAGTTGCTCTAGGAGTGCAGACAGTTCTCTTGTCTTTGTTCAGTTTTTTAGTTTTAAGAAAAACCTAGACTTAGAGCTAGTGTGGAAAAAGGTAATACAAATGGCTCCAAAGGCATCACCTGGGACAGGCTTGGGCTAAATCCTTGGCTCTGTCACTTCCTGGCTGGGAGACATAGAAAACATTCGCACACTTCCACCACTGTGGAATAAATTATTAATGGCTACATTGCAGGGCTGTTGTAAGGATTAGGGATAATGAACGTAAACACCCAAGGTGAGAAGGGGTCCTGCTGGGTCCTCAGGAAGCAGTGGCTGTGGTGACAACAGTTTTTGCTGTCTGAAAGCGAACATGGCGCCTCCAGGCCACTTTTTTT
>NW_004524625.1:5293558-5328993 GCF_000260255.1 Octodon degus | reverse complement strand
GGAAGGTGGGCCGCACCTGCCCGCGCCCTCCATCAGTGTCACACAGTGGAAGGTGGGCCGCACCTGCCCGCGCCCTCCGGCGGCATCACACATGGAGGTTGCCACAGCCAAAACAGCGCCACTGACACTTGGAGCTGCCTTGAGTCTGTCTCAAGAATCGAGGTCCTTGCTTGGCCCGTCCCCAGCGCCACCGTGCACACCTGGCTGAGAATCTCATCTTTCCTTGCCTTGGTTGTTTTGCTATCTAGATCTGTGTACCTGGGCACTTAGCTTAGCTTTCCTGTCCTGCGTTTCATTCCAGTGAAATCACATGGCACACCTTGCTTCCTGTTTGGCCGTCTTCGCTCAGCACCTTGGTTTTAAGAGCTGTTAAAACCCCATGAAGTTCAAGTGTGATCACTTGTGGTATCCGTTGCTCAAGTCCAGAGTCTCCCGCTCTCCTGAGGGGGATTTGGACCACTGCCAGTTTTGGTCACCAGTGGTGGCAGGAGGACATTGTTTTGTGCACCTTTAGGTCTGGCCATCTGCTGAGTAGATGCCCGGGACTGATGACACTGCCAGTTCCTCAGCCTGCTATCACTAACTCCACTGAAATAACAGCAAATTATTTTCCAAGGTTCACTGCGTTGTCTTTGCATTAACTTACCCTCTCCTGGTCTCAGCTAGGAAGACCTGGTTGCTCTACCTCTACAATCTGGGAAATAGAGGTCGTCTTGCTAAGCTGGATGAAGAGCCTTTGTGTGCTCAGACCATGCCTGATGCAGAGTAGGTTTTCATAACAGCGAACGTATGTTGTGGTAAATGTGGCCCTTGTACTTTTTTTTTTTTTTTAAATATTTATTTATTTATTTATTTAGTGTGTGGCCAGTTCAGCCCACCAGGGGGCGGGGCTGGCTGGCATGTGGTGCTGGGGATTGAACCGTGGTCCCTGTGCTTTTGCTTAGCTTGTTCTAAGTAGGTGCTTTAGACCACTGAACCATCTCACCAGCCCCCTTGTACATTTCTATGCAGCTAATCTGTGGTCTGGGGCCCAGAATTGTATTGATTCACACCTAACTATAGAGAGCCCTTCCCAGACCTTGTCTCAGCCCAGGAAGTTCATATTTGTAATCCTGTGGAAAGTTATTGAGATTCTAGCAAGTGAATTTCAGTCTGCCACTTCATTGCACCCACAGTGAAAATAAAGACCCTCAGACATATTTGTAGTTGTGGTGGCCAGTAGGATGTAAGTTCAGCTCCACGATGGTGTTATGGTTTGTGTCTGCTTGTCACCCAGAGCCTCATGCAGTCATGGGGCCACTTCTAGAGTTATTAATTCTTGATCTAATGTGGGGATTATGGGTATGAGTGCTGTGCCTGCTCTGGAGCAGATAATCTGCATAGAAATGTAAGGAGGGGAGAGAGGCTTGCTAGCAACCACAGCCACTGTCCCACCCTTTGCTCCTTGCTGTTTTCCATGCCAAAAACAGCTGCCCTCTGCCACATGCTGCTCTGCCTTGAGCCAGCTGAGTATGGACTGAAACCTCCACTAACTGTGAGCTAAATAAACCTTTCCTTCTTTGATTTTGAGTGTCGGGTGTTTTGTCCAAGCAACAGGAGAAAAGTAAGACAGGTGGCTAACTGGAAAAAGGCCTTGACCCAGGGCTGAATCTGGGTTTTATTAATCCATGAAGAAGGGAGTGGCTGGAGAATGAGCGACTGTATGAATGGCAGGAAGCAGGCAAGTGCTGTGAACCGGGGTGTGCAGGAGGCCTGGAGTCACCTCCGCAATATGCAGAGCGAAGGCTCTGCAGGCAAGTGCCACATGACACAGCTTTGAGGTCCGTGCTGCATCTCCGATGTGCGCTCTTTTATGCCCTGGAAAGCCAGGGCCTCTTACCTCGAGGCTCGTCCCAGCTGACAGGGTGGAGCGTGGTCCTTCCTCCTGCCCGCCCACACATGCTTCTAGGAAGCTGTGGGGTCGGGGAACACAGGCCTCCAGGCCTGCCCGGCGTTGCTTAAAGCTGCCTGAGTGGACAAGGAAAGTCCTAGCCAGCTCTGTACACAGCAGTGCACAGAAATGGGGCCAGCTTCAGCCACAATGGAGAGGTTGCTCTTCTTTCCAGGAGGATCACCTGGGTGGTCCTCCACACCTCACTGCCCACCCACCCTTTCTGAGGTTTAGGGTCTCCTGTTCTGCTCGCTGCCTCTTTCCTTTGTCTTTCTTCACCTTGATTTTCATGTTCTGTGTGCTTTTCGTGTGGCCGCTGATTCAACCTTTTCAGCATTGCCACGGGCCTGTTCTGTCATCAGCCCCGCTATTTGGGTAAGAAACTGAGGAGTGGGGCCTAAAGGGACGGACCCCAGAGCTCGGGGTGCAGCAGAGCCTGGGCCGTGCTCACCCCCGCCTCCAGGGAGGGCGCCCGCAGGAGTCTGCACAGGGAAGGCGGATCCCGTGGCATACCTCATTGGTGGTGCCCACCCATCAGCTCCTGGTGTGGGCTTCGTTACTCTGCACTCTGGGCTGTTCCACCCCCTCCCGGGTACGCAGATACACATAGAAGCCAAGAATGCTCATCAAGCGAGTCAGGGAAGCATGAGTGGGCTCCTGTTACTCTGCGCACAGTGTGCCTCATTCAGCAGCCCGGGAGGTTCCGTCCAGTAGGACGGCATGGCTGCAAACATTCAGATAGGAGGGGACGGATATGGCTTTCTGTGCACAGAGATGAAGATAAAGGGCCATGACCTCCAGCGATCTTGTGCCTGCAGAAACCCAGGAAGGCTTTCTGGAGGAGCTGTTGCACAAGGCCTTGCTTTTCCTAGCTTATGAAAGTGTGGGCCTCCGTTAAGGAAACCTTGTTTCCCAGGCAGCCCCTCCTCTGGGCTTTGTCTTCCTTAGTCTGAGGTCCCTGAGTTATTTGAGGAAGGTGGGGGCCGAGATCTGGCCCCTTGCTGTGCGTTTCCTCCATCTTCCCTCCTCCCACCGCTCCCACTAGTCTGCTGCGGACACAGGCTTGTGAAAGAGACGACTGTTTGTTTTATAACAGGAGCTTAACATGATTCATTTCAGATTCCCCAAGGACTTTTGTAAAGTTTGGACTGAGTCATAATATATTTTTTATTAAACTCCAAGACCCTACAAGCAGGAAGCTCTGTTCGACAACATAATATAACCGATGTACTGCGCAGCGGCTTTTTTATGGGTGAGTCCTCAAGCTGCTGCAGAAATCCCCTGGCCTGGCCTCTCAGCGCCTGGTTCAGGAGGAGGATTAAAAGGGCTTTGGAGAGTCATCCTAGTAGCGCCCCCACCCCTCACGCACGTACACAGACATGCATGCATGCATGCACACCTAGGAGCTGAGGGCCTTAGAACATGACCAAGTCTACCTCCAGAACCCCAAGAACAACAGGCTGACATCTTCTGGAGAACCAGCAAGGCCCGAATGGCAGCACTGGACCAGGGACACTGCTCCCTGCCAGTAGTGTAGGGCCATGGGTGGGGCGTGATTCCCAGAGGGCGGACCTGGGCCGGCAGCCTCAGCTTGACTGAGAACTTTTATAAAATGCGAATTGAAAGGCTCCATTCCAGAACTATTAAATCACAAACTGTGGGGACGAACGCCCTGTGATCTGTGTTTGAAGTTGTCAGGGGCTGCTAAAGTTCGACGGCCATGGGCCTGGGGGTGGGGGGCACCTTGAGGCTCAAAGCAAGGTCCCTGGAGCGGCAGCCTTGGCCTCAGTGCAGACCCCCAGGCCCACCTGCAGTCTCAGAATCTTCATTTACCAAGACTATCCAGCGAATGTCAACCATGTTAAAGTGTGGGACACACTTTGTGGCCAGCACAGTCCTCTGGCCCCAGGCCACAGACCCTGGCTGAGGCCTTCCTGGAAGGACTTCAGCGTGGGGCCTGGTTCTGCCTTGGTCCTACAAGTCTGCTTTTCTGGCTTTCTGGGTAACGAGAAGCCTCCCACAGACTAGGCTTCCCGAGACACTCAGCCTTCCCTTCTGCCCTCCCTGGTGAGCACAGAACCTCCTGCCTGACCCTCGTCCTCGAGGGCCCAGAGCTGTTTCCACAGTCCATGCACAGGAGTTCTGGGTGATCTCGCGATCCAGGGCCCCACGGGCTGTGCGGAGTCCTCTGGCCTCCCGTTGAGGTGCATGGGGTTGGTGCTGCCCCGTGCCCACCTCAAGCAGGACACATCCTTTGACTGAAGAGCACAAATCGGGTTTCTCCACACGGCCCTGGAAATCCCCATCTGAGTACGGATGTGTTCACTGATGCCCATCACTGTGCACAGGGGCGCTTCTGAAGAGGAGAGAACAGGATACTTGGAGTCCAACAAATAGCTGAAAAGGGCTAGAAGGACCTCAGAGGCAGATTCCCACTCTCCTTGCTTGCCACTTCCCGTGTCATGGTCCCCTCCACGCCCCCCTTCAGGAGGCAGTGAAGCCGGAATCAAAGGGGAGTTGGAGGGCAGGACGAGGGGCGGAAACCACTGTCCCTCAGAGCCACCCACGGGAGTCAGAGGAACAAAACCCTCCCTGTCCCGGGCCCCAGACAAGCAGCGATTTCCCCTCGCAGCACAGACAGTTTAGAAATGCATCTGATTAGCGCCCGCCTGGTGCCCCAAGAGGTCCCCACAAAAAGGGGCGGATATTGAGACTGCTGGTCCGAAAAGCAGTCTGGTAGTAAGACTCAAGAGCCTCAAAACAGTCTGTCTCCTTTGACCCAGTAATTCTACTTCTGGGAATCTGTCCTAAGAAAATAATCTGATATTTAGACAAAAATGTATTCACCCAAGTGTTCACCGCAGCTTTATTTATATGAGTGAAAAATTGGAAACCACTAAATGTTTCACTTTAGGGAGTTGGTTAGGTAAATTATGGCTCATTCATAGATTGGAATATTTTGTTGCCGTTAAAAATGATGTTTACAAAGCTTTTAATGGCGCGGGGAAATGCTTATGGTACCCCATTAAGTGTAAAAGGCAGGATGTAAAATCACACACACAGTATGATCTCAGCCATGTAAAACAATTATGGAGAAATTACAGGAAGGAAAACTGCACGCACAGAAACTGTTAAGAGTGGTTGTCCCCGGGTGGCAGGAGCATGGGCGATTTTTCTTCTTTTCTTTCCATCTTTTTGGGGCTTTTTCTATAGTTGGAAACTACTGCTCATCAGCATTAGGCATTTAAGACTTACAGGAAATGAAACAAAGGCGCTGCTAGTCTGAGACCAGGTGAGGGCTATAACAGCTGCTTTTCCCTCTTGAATATATATTGCTTTTGAATTCACAGAAAAAAAAATTAGATAAACATTATTTACAAAATTAAAATCAAATCAAAATAAATAAATACAGCTTCCAAATGTGTGTTGAGGAAGGCCCGAGCTCCTGAAAGAGCTGATTGCCTGTTTCCGGCTTATCGGTTTTCAGGGATCTTAGGAAACCAGCCACTGTGAAATTGACTTCTAACTGATCTTAATTGAGATGGGAACCGAATGCAAGATCAGAAACGAAATTTGGGCTGGCTGCCGGATGGCGGGGCCTTCCACGGGGCCCACACTACTGCACAGCTATTCCAGGCTGGCTCTGGCATCCTGCCACCCACTGGCTGTGCAGCTTACTAGCTCGGGACCCATGGGGATTGATTTGAGACAGCGGGCCTGCTGGAGGTGGCGCCCTGTGCCCCATGGCCCACCAGCTCTCCTTGCCCCCAACGCTCGTTCGTATGCCCAGGTACTGTGGGGTTGACCTACCTTCCTTGTAACTGGACATGACACTTAGTGCTGGCCGTGGCGTGCGGGCACTGTACCAGGCTGCCAGCACACCGCTTGTCTGGTGCCCACAGTGACCTGAGGCTCTAAGTGTTGTCAGGCTTCATTCTACAGTGCAATAAAACTGCCGGGCGTGGTGATAGATGACTAAAATCCCAGCACTTGGGGGGGCTGGGACAGGAGCCCAGCTCCAGCAACTTAGCATTTTGGTAAGACCTTGTCTCAAAATTTAAAAAGGGCGGAGTATACAGCTCAGTGGAAAGGCCCTACGCCTGGGTTCAAGCTCTGGTGGGAAAAGTAGTAAAAATGCAACAAACCCTGTGAAACAGCCTCACACCTGCTGGCCTGCAGCTCACCTGATTCTCAGGATGAATCTCCTCTTCTCAATGGGATCTCCTCCAACTCTAGAATGACCAGCGCAGAGCGAATGCAAAATGGAGGCCTTAACATTCCCACAGGGCCAGCTACTGCAGGATGCCGAAGGCGAGCATGGCCTCCCCAGCTCTGCAGCTCCTTCCTGCCACCCCTGCCCGGGCCTCCTTCCATGTCCCCGTCCTTTAGGGTGCCCCCAGGACCCTCTTGCAGAGGCCTACCATGAGATGCACTTGCAGCTGTGTCAGAACCACAAGGCTGTCTAAGCCTTGGAGGTCTCACCTTTCATCTCCAAACAGGCCTCTTGTAGCTTTCTGGCTTTTCCTACAGAAACGGTTTTCTCTCAGTGCAGCAGCTCTCCTCAAGTCGGTCAGCTCCTCTACGTCACTCTGAATGTATTCGCTTCTGGAAAAGAAACATAGTGCTGGAAAATAGCTACTATTAAAATAAAGAGATCTAATAAACAAGAAAGGCAATATAGCAACCAGCATGCTGAAATTCCAGCAGTACAATGAGCTACTATACTCTTAACTGGCTTGACAACTTCTGTAAGATGGGTGATTTTCTGAGAAATGTAAATAACTCAAAGCATCTCAAGAAAAATTAGAAAAATTTAAAAGAAGAAAAATGTATACAAAGGACATCCTGACAAAGGTTTTTGTGGAATAATTCATTTTTTTAAAGGCCTCAGGTTAAGGTGGTTTAATGTGAAAACTTTCTAAGTAGGGAGGGACAGAAGAGTTGGCTGGTACTTGTGTAGTGGACGAGCCTTGGGATCAGATAGCCTGAGCTCAAATCCCTGCCTACCCTTCACGTGACCTTTGGACACATTACCTAATCTCTCAAAGTCTTAGTTTCCAGAGAAATTCGGCTGATGAAGTAGTCCTGGTAAGACACTGGTCCGGGTGGACTAATGGGTTGGATTTATGAGCCATGGTTCCCAGTGGCCTTGTGCATTCCTGCTCAATCCCTTCCACTTAAGGAATGCATTTGTAAGTGGCATGGCCAGGGTTGGCACAGAGCCCATGCTGTGGAAGCGTTGAGCTCCCCGAGTCCTCTGGTCAGTGCTTGACCATCTGCAGCAGTGCTAATGTTCTGCACATGCAGGCTGTTCAAACCTCCCAGCAGTGCACAAGGTAGGCACTGTTATCACCCCTATTTGAGACAGGATCTTGGTATGCAGTTTGTGCTGGCTCTTAAGTCTAGAACTCAAGAGATCCTCCTGTCTCAGCCTCCTGAGTGCTGGCATTATAGGTGTGTGCACCATGCCCAGTTCCAGGGCCTCATTGTGGGCGCGTAGGGATCCGGGCTGAGACCACATGGCATGCAGGGCTGGGGACCAAACTGGGGTCCTTGTGTTTGCCAGGTAGGTGCTCATGCCTCTGCGCTATCACCCTCATTTTAATGATGACAACAGGGACAATCCAGATGGCCTCATCCAAAGTCACATAGCTGTGACATATGCAGTGCCAGGCCTAGACCTGAAGCCTCTGAACAGAGCCCTGGGTGAGCGCAGCTCTCTAGATTCATTAGTGTCTGGTATCCGTAAAGCCTTCGTAATTGACAGAACCATGTCCTACACCTCGCTCATTTGGTGATCGCAGCAATCAAGTATTCTTACTTCGACAATGCAGAATGCTAGAGATTCTGAAGCGACTCACTCAAAGTCATAGGGCGCCTCTGGGGCTGCCCTTCCTCTCTCCACTACCCGAGCGAGCATCCTGAGATGCAGTTGCCCTCTCCCCGGGGCGCAGGTCAAGATGCCTGTCCTGTGGAGTGGGACGAGAATAGATGTGCAGGCCACTCGGCAGACGGCCCCAGAAGCGCTCCGTGCTGCCTGCACGCCAGCGGTTACACTGTTGTTGTTAGCATTGCTATTAAGCCACATCTGGTTCCATTTGCTCTCCTAAGCACAAGGACGCGTGCCTCGCAGTGCTCTCTGATGCACTAGCGTCGGTGCACCCAAGATCTGCCGCCTCCAAGTTGGTCCCATACTCTGTGGTTGAGCGCTGTGAACCTGTTCAATGAGAATGACAACATCTGCCTTGAAGGATTTAGGAGAATTAAACAAGCCCATGCATTTTGAAAACGTCTGATTTGAACATGCGGCAGTACGAACAGCTTCCTTTCCCTTCTCTGTTTGTACCTTTTTTTTTTTTTTAATTTATGTGTGTGTGTGTGTGTGTGTGTGTGTGGCCAGCTCAGCCCACCAGGGGGCGGGGCTGGCTGGCATGTGGTGCGGGGGATTGAACCGCGGTCCCTGGGCTTTGCTAAGCTTGTTCTAAGTAGGTGCTTTAGACCACTGAGCCATCTCATCTGGTTGTACCTTTTAAGGAACAAGACCATGCTTTAATTTTAAAGACGCAGTCAAATAGCGTCAGTGTTCTGCTGGCCTTTCCAGGGGACTTCTGAAGGCTGGTCTGCTATGAACATGTTAGTATGTGCCCACCTGCTGTAGGCACAAGACCATGTGGGGATGCAGGAGAAACATAAAATGCGGCCCTGTGACGTTCTACCTGTGGCTCTGTGGGACCAGGTCCTGGCACAATAAGAGCTGCCCTGCAGGAAGAGCTCACCTGATACACCCTAATTCTGTAGTTTGGTATTAGTCAGGGTTCTGCAGGGAACAGAACCAAAAGAATATTGAGAGATAGATATAAACAGGTTTGTTGTGAAGGATTGGCCCATACAATTATGGAAGCTGACAAATCCCATAATCTGCAGTCTGCCAAGAGGCTCAAAGAATGAATAGTTTCAATCCAAATCTAAAGTCCAGAGAACAGGGAGTAGTGGTATCAGTGCCGGTCCAAATCTGAAGACCAGCACACCAGGAATGCTCATGTCCAAGGGCCAAAAATAGATCTTCCAATCTGCACCAAGAAATTTACTACGGATTCTCTGCTGCCCACCCACATGGATGAGGACAGCCTTTGCATCCTGTACAGACTCCGCACTAATCTCCAGGAACACTTCATGGGCACACCCGGAAGTGTTGTCCCGCCTCGCTGGGCATCCTTGAGCCAAGCAAGTCAGTGCCTGCAGTTAATTGTCCAGATCTGGCCCCTGAGGCCCTGTGGCAGGGATAGCTTTCAAGGAAATGTTTCTTTGCAGGTAGGAAGAGCAGTACAATCCAGACAGCACTCCCAAACTGTTAGCTGCGTGTTAATCTGCAGGGACTAATATCATAACATAATTAGTGCAGCAGTGCTCTTGGCTTAATTGAAAATGCTGCATATGAGGGGCAGTTAATGAGAAATGCAAGATTTGATGATTCAGAACTGCTGAGATTTAGCGGTTTCGTGGGCAGGGCAAGGAAGTGCTGGATTTATTTTCTTTTGCTATTCTCTTTGTACATCTGGACAGGAAGGGGCCTGAAAGGAGCTGCTAACAGGGTGCATGGTTAGTGCACTTTGATTATGTGGAAGTCCCTCAGCTATTGGGAAGGCAGCCGAGAGCCAGCCACGCAGGAAACAGAAAAAGCCTCTGAGCCGACAACACACATTTCAATTTGTCTGTGTACCACAGTCTTTTTATTCTTCTGATAAGAAATCCTCTCAACCTACAATCACAAGCGTTTGTTGATGCTTATATTATACATGATTTTAATTAGCCAGGTGAACTGATTTCCCAGTCATTACCGGAACAGTAACCACGCACCACTGCAGGGCGGGCTGGGCCTGTGGCGTGCTTGGCTCTTCACCCCCATCCGGTCAGGAGAGGCCTCCAGGCGCAGGGCATATTTGGGAAGATGAAGACACGCACAAATCTCTGCATTAAGAAGCTTAGAGTTTGAGGGTGGCAGGCGGATGTTGTCTCAGTCAAGGATCTTCGCTTCAGACAACAGAATCCATCCTGGCTAGTTTGAAGAGAAGAAAGTACTGCAGGATATTCCGTGGCTTACACACTCTCCAGGAATGCCTGAGACCCATGTGTGATACCGCAGAACCGGAGAAGCACGCGGCATGGCACAGAAATATCGTCCTGAGGGCCTCACTCCTGGGGACCTGAAACTCCTGGAGCTGGACAGTAGAACACAGGTGCTGAAGTCCATGCTGTGGTCAGGTTTGCCTCACTAGCTGCAACAGGATGAGTCCTGGCTGCCCCATGGGCTGGTGCCAGGAGGGAGTGCTTTGTGGTTTGCAGCTGTTGAGCCCCAAATTGTGGGTGTTTGTTTCAGAGGTGGCCACAGTTAGAATGCAGTGGGCCAAGTTCTGGGGTGTGTGTGTGTATTTAGTACAGGGTCTACAGAGTCTCACTACACAGATCTGGCTCAGTGATCCTCCTGTTTTCAGCCTCCCAAGCACTGGGATTACAGGTGCATGCCATCAGGCACAGTTTCAGTCGCCATCTCAGTGCACGGGGGACAGAGGTGGCATGGCACACTGGGGATCAAACCCCCAGCCCCTGTGTCTGGCTAAGCAGGTGCTTTAATCCACTGAGCTACCTAGCTGGCCCTAAATTCTGATGCTGAGAGGTGGCCTAAGGGCTGACTCACTGTGTTCTGGAGATGCAAGGAGCACACAGTGACCCCTGAGCACACAGCATAGGGCCTCAGAAGCACAGCATACCAGGCCCATTTTAGGCATAAGTATCCTCCAGAGCTGGTAGTCATGAAGGGCATCTGCTCTGTAGAGCTGAGTGCACCGAGGAGCTGCAGATAAACCTGAGTCATCAGCAAAAGCATAGCTTAAATACACGAGACTGGAGGACAGGGACATCACTGAGAGGCTTCTGAAGGATTGCCACAGTCAGGACATCCGTTTTCCCTTACTTTTAGGGCCACGGGGCTGGGATGCCGCACCTGGGACTTGCGTGCCAGTGTTGTGTGCAGCCTTTATTCCTTCATGGCCTCAGGTGACAGAAGGACTGCGGCAGCATCAGGACCTGGCTCACACTCCCAGAGAGACCACCAGGGAGCCCCCCCGCAATCAACATTGCCCACATTTGCAGAAGACTGGGCCCTGGCTGAAGGGAACAGAAGCTACCTCCATGGCTGAAGGGAACAGAAGCTACCTCCATGTGCTGCAAAACAAGGTTTTGAGTGCTAGGTACCAGGGTCAAGGCAAGTGGTCTACACAGACCAACAAGTCCGATTTCTTTGTTTCTGCCACACTGGGGTTTGAATCCAGGCCTTTGCACTCTGCTGCATATAGCCCTTTGTCTGTCACCCACTTTTAAATTTTGAGACAAGGTGTCAATAAGTGACTGTGTTGCCCGGGTTAGGCCTGAGCTGCTGCCTCAGCCTCCCAGGTGCTGGGCTCACTGAGGTGGTACTCTACTTCTTATCCAGAGACTTCAGATAACCTAAAAAAAAAAAAAAAAAAAAGCTAAGAGAGGGTCTGAGAGGGTCTGCCAGGAGGATGCTAACAGGATGAAAGTCATTTCCACAGAGCAAAAGGCCAACAGCCAGTGTTTGGATTTAACAACCCTAGTATCTGTCTGTACATCTGTATATTTATGTACACCCATGTCTCTGTGTATTTGCATTTACACAAAGCTAGCATAAAGGGCAGTGTCTCCAGCCTTCCAGTCCCTTTTTATTCCCTTTCCAAACTGTCCTGATCTGAGCCCCATTGGTCAGCCATTATAGCAAGACGATTATTACTAATGCTACCTCATGTCCTTAGTGTTATTGGTAAGATCCAAGCTTCCCTGTCCTTGGTACCTGTGTCACACCAGGCTACAGAAGGAGCAGAGAGACAGCAAGGGCCACCCCCAACCCCAGCCTCAAGCCCACATCCCTCTTAGCTCTCTGCTGCAAGCAGCTCTGCCTCTAGGAACCCAACTGGAATGCTTTGGGGGGATGTCCCACCAGGGGCTTTTATTCTTCCCTTAGCATGATGGCAAGGCCCCGGCGTCAGGACTGAGCCCAGAGCCAGCTGTTTGGCTCTGGAAATCCTAATGGGGCCGCAGGTGCTTTGATCTTTCCTTGCCAGTCCTCCTGGCCAGCTGCCCTGTGTGGAGGAAAAGCTCGGTGTGGTCCCTCAGCAGGGATCCAGGAAAGGGCCTTCAGGGCGTGCTTCTTCTCTGAGGGAATCACAGCGTTGAGAAACAAGCGGGCCGCCATTCGCACGTAGCAATTATGTGCACAATTACATTTCCAGCAGGTGTCATTTAAGAGGGTGAAGCCCATTAAGCGCTCAGATGAGCAAGCAGGGAGGAGGCGCTGAGAATGCCCGGGGAAGGCGTGCGGCGGGCGCGGGCACGTGGGCCCCAGGGGCTGTGACGCCCTGGCTTTCCTCTGAGCGCTCTTTCCGACCGACCGACATGCTGGGCCCTGTGCGCGGAGATGAGCAGCAGGGGCCTGAGCCAATGTGTAGTGACTGGCCCAAGCCCTGGGCCCCGCGAGCGGGCAGGGCTGTGTGCGCGTGGGAGGCGGCGAGCGTGCAGCTCGGTGGAGCGAGCCCGAGTCGGCGAAGGCTTGGCAATCGGCCTTAAAGCAGCTTCCTCCTCATCGCTCAGACCCTGAACCAGGAGTTAGAAGGGAGAGGACCTAACGGGAGCGGGCATAGGCAGGCGACATTCAGTCTGAGGTGGCTGTGGGCGCCCGCATGTTATGGGTGAACCGGCTCAGAGAAACGCAGGGCCTTCCCCAGGGGTGCTTGGCTGATGAGTAGCAGACTGGAATTTTTTTTTAATTTTTCAAATTTATTGGTGTCAAATTATTCTTTTTAAACTATTTTTATTTTAAAGAGAATTTAAAAATTATAGACAAAGCATTAGAAATGAGGCCAGCCAGATAGTTCAGTGGACTAAAGCACCTGCTTAGGCAGGTGCAGAGACTGAGGTTTGATCCCTGGCGTGCCATGCTGGCCTCGGCCCCGGGGCACCCTGAGACAGCCACTGAGACTGGGCGTGGTGGCGCACACCTGTAATCCCAGTGCTTGGGAGGCTGGAAATAGGAGGATCACTGTGAGTCCAATCCAGACCTTGTAGACCCTGTACTAAATACATTTTTTAAAAAAGGATAGGAGTTCAACAATGATTGTAATATGGTACATTCTTGTCTTCTAAGTAGTTGTTCAGATTGCCAGATAGAAGTATGTGAAATTGGTCAAAATGAAAATTTTAACCATTAACTGCTTCAAAAAACAATCAGCCTAGCTATCTTGTGTATATGCACATACATGTTTTTCCCCTTCTTTCTTTTCTTTTTTCCCTCTTTCCAGTTGTTCTTTCCTTTTGAGCAGTTTCTTTCCCTTTCACAGTATCTATTGTACTTTTCAGATTTTATTTACTTTTACAGGTTCTTACACCAGGGAGACAGTATGATGTTTACACATGTGGGTCTGATTTATTTCACTTAGGAGTATAGCCTCTAGTTGCATCCATTTATCTATAAAAGCCTTGGGTTTATCTTTCTTTATAACTGAGCAATACTCCATTGTATAAAAATACCACATCTTCCTTATCCATTCCTCAGTTAATGGGCATCTGGGTTGTTTCCAAGATTTAGCTATGACCGATGGGTGCGCATAGATTGCTGCCAGATGATGTTTTCAATTCTTTCTGGGAAAACACCTAGAAGGGGAATAGCTGAGTCAAACGGCACCTCCAGTCCTAGTTTTCCGAGGACTCTCCACACTGATTTTCCCCAAGGTTATACCAGTGTACACTCCCACCAGCAGCGGAGAAGGGTTCCTTTTTCCTTAGGGCCTCTCTGGCATTTGTTGTTGGCTGACTTCTTGATGTTAGCCATTCTTTCTGGGGTGACATGGAATCTCAGTGGTGTTTTAATTTGCAGTTTGTGAATGACCAATGATGTTGAACATTTCTTCATGTATTTATTTGTCATTTGTTTTTCTTCATCTGAGACATGTGTATTCATCTCAGATGCCCATTTTTGGATTGGGTCTTTGAATTTAGGGGACTTGATTTTTAAAAATTCTTTATATTGGGCAGGGGGAGATGGGTCAGTAGAATAAGTGCTTGCCTGGCAAGCTCAATGCCTGAGTTCAATACCCACTTCCGCCAAAAAATTAAAATTAAAATTAAAATTAAAAAATTCTTTATATGTTCTAGAAATAAGTCCTTTCAGATCTAGAATAATTTGAACCCAGGTCTGCCTGACTCCGGAGCACGTGCGCTCACTATAGGAATAGCCTCCCATAGGATTAGTGTCATGCCAGAGGTGATTGCATTCCCCCCTAAAGCCGTGTGTTCAGGAAGTTCAGGGAGGTCAGACTTCAGGATCAACCACCCTGAAAGGGCCCCTCCTCACCCTCCCATGCCCTGAAAGGCCGCAGACTCTATGGATCAGAGAGAATGCGGCTTACTGTGTAAGCCCAGTCTCTGGCCAGAGTTTGCCCACTAGAGTTTCCTGAGGAGCCCCAGAATTGAGTGAGAACATCTTATAACACCCTTACAGCCCCAGGAGACAGACTACCTCCTGTTGTCTCCCTCCTCTTCCTCCTCCTCCTCTCACCCCCTCATCAATATGATCCATGCCTTTGAGTCCCTGTCTCATATAAAATGCTCCAACTCAGCTCTGTCCCAGGCTGGGAAACCCACCTCTTTGCACCAGACTTTCCTACCCTCGGGCTTTCCTACCACCACTTACAGGTTCCATTAAGACCATCAACCAACACAACCCCAGCCCCTTACCCCCTTCCCAACTCTTCCATCTGCTCTCATCTCGATGTTCACACACTGTCCATAGCTCTTCCGGGCTTCCTTTCTGCCTGTCTGCCATTCGGTTATGGATAGGCTTTGTGGAGCATTTATTTTATCCGTCCAACCAGCCATCTAAGCTTCCACTTATTTAATAAATATTTGTGGAAGATTCAGTATTTCTTAAGTGCCCACATTAGTGCCATACTAAAGACCCATGGCACATTGGATAAGAAAGGGCTCACAGTGTTGGGGAGATGAGCAGCCAAATGACAGCGCAAGTGGAGCACAGCCCCAGGTGGAACATCAGACGTAGCCTGGCCCCACAGTGGAGATTCCTGGGGAGCTCGCTCGGGCTGGGGCCCTGTGCTTGCCCGGGATACATGCTGAGGGAGCTACCGATGCTTGGCGGGGTAAGAACCGGTGCTTGCTGGGAAGGTCCTTGTTCTGCAGGGCCTTGTTCAGCTCTCTGCACAGATGAGACAGCCAGGGAGTCCCCCTCTCAGCAGGATGCCATCCCTCCGCTGCCCTCGTGAAGGCCTCTTGGGAGCTTTCATCCGGACTCTGTTCTTCAGCCCCATTCCTGAGGAGGCTCTTTGGGGGCTCCCCAGGTTCTTTCTAGTCAGCACCTTTATGCTTCCAAACTGCTTGCCCAGAGGAGTTCAGAGTGACTCCCTGAGAAGCTCGTTTTTGTTCTCTTTCTGTTGATGAGACAGTATGCCTCAGAGGTTAGCGCCATGGCAGCTTTGAGCCCAAGCACAGGACTGCAACCGATACCTGTGACCAACATGGGGACTTATGTTCAATGAAGAAAAGGACATCGGTGTCTGCACAGCGCGAGGGCGGTTGCTCAGAGAGGTGCTTGGCAACTGGATAACCCGGTACTTTTGAAGAGTAAAGCCCAACTATAACCACTCTTGATGGCTTCATCAGCAACTAACCGCAGCCTTTGAGCCTGCAACATTTAGCCAAGAACAACCTGACTGGTGGTGGGTGGGAAGTGGCTGCTACCACATAGACCTTTAAAATCTAACACTGGGCCTTCTGCTGGGCTCTAAACCAAATGTCTACAGTGAAACACACATATAAGCTGGTCATATGTTTGTGGTACAAAAGCGTTCTCTTCTGGAAGCCAGGCAAGAGCCCTTGGACTCAGAGTACAAGGGAGGGCAAGAGAGGGATACATACCCCAGTGGCACATTCCTGGGGTGTCGCACCCCTTCCAACCAGGCCCTGCCTACTAAGGGCACAGTTAGCTGTGCCCTCCTGGGTGGCCCAATCCACCGGTGGGGCTGGTGATCTAAGCACCTTTAAAAGCTCCACCTCTGGACACATGAGATTTTTAAAAACTTAACTTTTGATAGTACATATTTGTCATACATAGTGGTTGTATTCATTTGTACCTGTATATGTGTCTTATTTCTTCTTTATTTTTCCCATTTCCTTCCCTTCCCTCCAACTTTTTTTTTTTTTTTGCGGAACCGGAGATTAAACTCAGGCCCTTGTGCTTGCCAGGGAAGCACTTATTCTACTGAGCCATCACCCCAGCCCCTAACCCTTCTTTCCTCACTATTTCCAAAAGCTTTCTTTCCATAGTTTTCCTTCCATTCTCTTTTTTTCATTTTTCATTTTCCACACAAGACTTTTGGGGGACATTTTAGACTGAAACTATAACCATAGGTAATGTCGGATGTGAGAGCCCCAGGGTGGTGGTTAGTGAGGAATGGACAGGCGGTGGTTAGGGTAGTGAGGAAGGACAGGCAGTGGTTAGGGTAGTGAGGAAGGACAGGTGGTGGTTAGGATAGTGAGGAAGGACAGGTGGCAGTTAGGGTAGTGAGGAAGGACAGGTGTCCCTTAGGGTAGTGAGGAATGGACAGGGAGCAGTTAGGGTAGTAAGGAATGGATGGGAGCAGGTAGGGTAGTGAAGAAGGACAGGTGGTGCTTAGGGTGGTGAGGAAGGACAGGCAGCAGTTAGGGTGGTGAGGAAGGACTGGTGGTGAGGAAGGACAGCGGCGGTTAGGGTGGTTACTTCTCTATAGTGCAGCATATAGAGAAGCCAGGGATCTGTTCTGCTTGGTGTAGTGGCTCAGAAAGGCTCTCAAAAGGAGAGTTTTGGTGCTAGACTCAGACTTCCAAGAGAGGTGTAGACAGCCAAGAGAGGGAATGGCATTTGGACAGAGGAGATGGTAGAAATATTGGCAACAAGATCTGAAAGTGTAGGGACCAAGGAGATGGCTCAGAATAAGCACTTCCCTGGCAAGCACAACAATCTGAGTTTGATCCTTGGTTCTGCAAAAAAAAAAAAAAAAAAAAGATCTGAAAGTGTGGGTATGTTTGGGAAATTGCAAACAAGCAAGAGAGAAAGAGGAAGATTCAGGACTCGATGCTAGAGAGGGACATTGTGGCTAGACTCCGAGGACTTTGCAGTGTTCCACAGACAAGGACAGCAGCGACCGTGGAGCTGCAAGGCAGCCACAGGTGATGTCTACCACAGCTGCACGCCCACTCCATTGACCGGTAACCCCAGCAGGGGTGCAGACACGCTTGATGGTTAAACACTGAAGGCCACCTCCTAATCTATAAACTCAAGTGTTATAGCCCCCAAAGCAGCATTAGACGAAGTCCAACAGTGGACTGTCAGTCAGAAACTCCTTTCTCCAGTACTGGGGATTGAATCCAGACCTGCATACTGAACTACATCCCCAGACCATTACTGTTTTGTTTCTATGTATTTAATTTTTATTTACTTACTTATTTTTTGAGATGGGGTTTTGCTATATTACTGAGTTGCGTGGCTAGGCTCACACTCCCAATGCTCCAGCTTTGGCCTTCCAGAGCGCTAGGACTGCAGGTCTAGCTATCACCCCAGCTCAAAACCCTTGTTCATACTTTGCTATACTGTTTAGGCCATCAAACACAAGTCTGACAAATTGTCACAGCCAAGGAGAGCCTGAAGATGTGTGATGGCTAAATATAACGCGAGTCTTGCATCAGTTTCTGGAACAAGAGAGATATTAGGTAAAAACTAAGAAAAACCTGAATAAACTGGATATTAATGCATCAGTTTTGCTTCCTTAGTGGTAACGAAGGAACCATCTGATGTAAGTTGTTAATGTGGGGAAGCCAGACACGGGACAGCATGACTCTGTCCTGTCTTCTCTTTTATGGTAAATTTATAACTTCTAAAACTTTTTATTTTAAAAAATGCAAGAGATGTAACACAAACTAGAAAAGAAAATAGAATGGCAAAGCCTTGTAGCACCCAAGTCCCCTTGGTTCTCTGTCTTTGGTGAGAAATTTCTTCTCTGTCTCCATTTCTCTCCCAACAGTGGTTCAGACTCACAGAGATAGAATCGTCTCCTGCATCCACCCGGGTGGGCACCGAGGCTGAGAATAAGCCACAGCAGAGCCTCAGCCTTGGCTCTGTCCCTGGGACCGATGAGGTTTCCAGGGAGGCGAGGTATGCCGCAGGTCGTTAATAGCGCTGCTGTTCTGCACCTGGTGGTCCCCTCAGTTCCTGTGGGGTCACTGGTCTGGGACACTTGGGTCATCCATAAAAAGCCACCTGTGACAAGGGCTTGAGCAGAGGCAGAAACCAAATGTGCCGGGAATCCCAGAGCCCCCGTCCTGGCCGTGGGAATGAACTTGGCCCACCACCCTAGGGGCTCGTCTGCAAGGAAAACCTGCAAGGCTTTATACCTTAATTTCTGGTATTTTTTTCCTTTCCTTTGTTTCTTTTCAGTCCCAGACTGTAGCTATCTATTTATGGACACTACTTTTTTAACACCTTCATTCTCTTTCACTACCAAAGGATGGCCTATCTCCCAGCAGTCACTAAAATGTCTCCTTATTGTATTCCTGTGTCCTTCTCCTCTCAGTGAGAAAGGATATTTGTACCTTCTGAGCTTGGGAGGACCAACATCAGCTCTTTGCTGTTGTTGCGATCCACACAGACAAGACACAAGCTGGCCACATCCAACAAAGGCTCCCATGTTGCACTGCCTCTGCTGGAAGATGTCTTGCTTGGTCTATCTCATTTTAACTAAATTCCTGGCTTCCCTGCCACGAGGCAGGATGCCCTGGGCTGCCAGAAGATTCCAGAGTTTCTCAGTGGAGCTGGATTAGTGATTGACCTTTCCCATGTTCATTTACCATTGACAGCAAAAGAAAAAAACAAACACTCAAGTCACACCCCCATGGATGCCAAGACCTGAATGTGGGTCCTTTCCTCCTCCTGTCAGGCTTGCTTCTCCACCTCACAGGGCCCCCTAGTGTCTCCTCCTGAGGCTTGACTGCTGTGGTCAGTTTTGTAAGCGCCCCCTGCCCAGCATACCCTTCAGAAAGAGTCTGCGCCCTTGCAGCAGAATAGCACTTCCACCTGCAGGTTCTTGTCAGTGTCTTTGTTACCTCAGATATGTGCAGGAAAGCAGGAGCCGCTTCAGGTCTCTCCGTAGAGGGATTTAATTCAGGAAATTGGTCACAGCTGAATCAGCCAAGAAGCTGACTGCTGCAGTACAGGCTCAAGTTGCACGGAGGCCGGCAACTCGACAACAGGCAACCACTGCTGTCGCTCGGCTGGGGGGATAGCTAGTGTGTCCTGATCCCAGCAGCTGGGGTGTTCTAGCAGACGTGAGAACCATTTCCACTGGGTGGCTGTCAGGGCATGAAGCATCAGAGGTCGCACAGCCACTGCTGGGTGTATGGCCCAAGACAAAACAAAAGAAAGAAAGAGACCAGCCACTGTCTTCTCACCTCCAACTCCCATCAAGGTCTTTCACTAGCAAGACTGTCCCAGATTCCAGTAAGCAAGAGAGCCTGAGAAATGTAGTTCCCTGTATATGAACAGAGTAGGGCAGTGCGGGGACTGATCGGGAGCAGACAGCCTCGCTCTGTGTCCTTCTAGACCTCTTATCCTGCATCCCCTTTGCTCAAGGCTGAATAAGAACCCAGCCATGTCAGAAAATGCCTGCACTCTCCTAACTTCTTCAATTAACAGCTGGTTAAAGGCTTTGTGCTCTTATCCAATTTCCTGGCTAGAATGGCAGACGCTCACAGCTCTCGTTTACTTTGGGAGAGGACCATGTACTCCGTAGCATGCTGTAGTCACCAAGGCTTTCTCCTTCGTGGAATTCCCATTTCTCTGGAGGACAGAGAGAACCCTTTTGTTTTGTTAGATCTTCCAGACATATGGCTGTGCTCATCTTAGGAGGGAGGCAGCCCCAGAGGCTGTCCGAGCCTGTCAGGCCTGATTTGTAAGACCAACTGTTAACCTGTACGTCACTCGCAGCCACACCTGGGCTGTGAAGGCCTTGTGCGGTGCCTGTTCCGCAGGGCTGGTAACTGCTTTGGGGGCCTTCAGCTCTTGCTTGAGCCTGCTGCACCTCCAGTCCCCTTCTCCTCCTCTGTACTGGAAGCCCTACTTCTGGTAGGCCAAGGGTGGTTGTGGGGAAAAACTTCAAGGACAGAGCAGAGAGCACAAAGGCCTGCAGGTTCATGCACTGAGAAAACCCCCTACAATGTGAGGAAGAGTCTCAGCTAGGATTGCTTGTTTTGTGTTTTAAAACATTTCAGGGGGTGAAGCATGCACTGGTGTTTAGATTGGGAAGAAAGCCATAACTGTGTGAAAGAAAATCCCTTTCAGATTTTATTCTGGCTGTAACTGGATTAAAGAAAGCACCAAGAGGATTACAGGAGGCTGCTGCAGCCAGCCAGGAGGGGCCTCTGTCCTCTGTGGTCTCTCTCTTCCAGAGCCTCTGTCTTCCGGGGCCTCTCTCTTCCAGGGCCCCTCTCTTCTGGGGCTTCTGTCTTCCAGCGCCTCTCTCTTCTAGGGCCCGTCTCTTCTGGGGCCCCCATCTTCTGGGGCCCCCCTATTCCGGGGTCCCTCTCTTTTGGGCCTCTCTCTTCCGAGCCTCTCTCTTCCGGGGCCATGTTTGCACAGCATCTGAAGTAGGGCTTGCTTGCCCTTGGTCCTCAGTCTAGCAAATCCAGCATGGAGCCATGCGTGTTACTGTACTTCTTATCTTTAGTGGCAGTGATAATTATTAAATATTAATCACAATATTAGGTAAGGTGGTTGGTTTAATTTGCTAGAACTCTGCAGACCCACCTTCTCAGAACAGAGAGACTTTGACCACTGTACAGAATCCAACAAGGAGTTGAATCCATCAGCCAGAGAAAACAGAGTTGCGGGGGAACTGGGGTGGGAGCTTGCATTCAGCCAGCGCGGTTCAGTCCTGCAGCTCTGATCTGCTCCTCTTAGGCTGTGTGCTTCATTCTCTCTCTGGGGAAGAGCTTTCCCTTAAAAAAATAGAAACTCAGAAACTCATCACACTGGAGGCAGAAAGTCTGAGTCTGATGGCTTAGTGGAGCGCTGCTTGCCTGAAGGGGCTGGAAAGGAGCGTGTGCAGGCTTCGCTCCCAGCTTCTGCAAGTCCTTGGCTCCTAACATCATGACTGCAGTCTCCCTGTCAGGTCTCCCTGTGTGCACACAGGCTACTGTATACAAATTTGCCCCTTTTTCTGTGGACATCAGGCACATTGTTTTAAGGCTCACTCTAATGACCTCATTTATCTTGAATATATTTGTAAATATCCTATCTCCAAATAAGACCCCTTGAGGACATGATGAGACCAGCATATCTACGTTGAAGGACACAATCCAGCCCACAGTACCCAAGTACCATAGTGCTTAAGTTTTAGAGTTTGTACTACTGGATATTATATTCTGTGTTGCTTCCTTTTTTCAAAAGCCTCAAGGTAGAATTCTAAGTGGTACATCTGTCATTGAACTTTGATCTCCTCAAGGGCAACAGAGGCCCTGAAGTATGACTAACACATCTTTGAGGATTACCAAGCCCTGAATTCCAGCTTTCCTGAATCCCACATGCCTGATCAGATCAACTGGGTGCAAATTACAGGGACTTCTAGTCACCAAGGGTTTGTTCTCTAATTCTATGTCCTCAGTGGGCTCCAGGGGTCTGTAGTGGATTAACTCACAGTCAGCATGGAATACCCACTTAAACCGAGTTGTGCGGTGCTGGGCCTGGAGGGCCCAGCTGACAATTCTTGCCAACAGCTTGAAAGGAGAACTAGAGGGGAAGATGGTGCATTGTTGATCCTCCCGGAGAAGCTGGTCACGCTGGTTTTCCTGATATGAATTCAGCTGTTCTCATCGCTGGAGGAACTGAGGGCCTCACTGTTGCTGAGGCTGGCTGTGGTTTACTCCAAGGGAGCTCTGGTTCTTACATTGAGCACTGCCTACTAACTCAGTGCAGATCCCTCAGCCTGCTGCCACAGTCCCTTCACCCATTGGCACAGACTTTCCAGCTTCCACAACTGGCCTGTAGGCCTTCCCAGTGCAGATCCAGGATACAGACTTGCATGAAACCTTGTCATGGGCTCCAAGCCTCCACCTGGGCTCATGCAGGGCTGATCCGTGGGCCCCAGGCCTCCACCTGGGCTCATGCAGGGCTCATCTGTGGGCTCCAGTGCTCCAGCTGGGCTCATGCAGGGCTCATCCATGGGCCCCAGGGCTTTAGCTGGGCTCATCTGTGGGCCCCAGGCCTTCATCCGGACTAATTCAGGGCTCATCCATGGGCCCCAGGCCTCCAGCTAGATTAATTCAAGGCTCACCCATGGGCCCCAGGGCTCCAGCTAGATTAATTCAAGGCTCACCCATGGGCCCCAGGGCTCCAGCTAGATTAATTCGGGGCTCACCCATGGGCCCCAGGCCTCCAGCTTGATTAATTCAGGGCTCACCCATGGGCCCCAGGGCTCCAGCAGGGCTCATGCAGGACTTATTCATGGGTTCCAGGCCTTCAGCTGGGCTCACGCAGGGCTCATTCATGGGTCCCAGGCCTCCAGCTGGACTCATGTGTGGGCCCCAGGCCTCCAGCCGGGCTCATGCAAGACTCATCCATGGGCCCCAGGCCTCCAGCTAGGCTCATGCAAGACTCATCCATGGGTCCCAGGCCTCCAGCTGGGCTCATGCAAGGCTCGCCCATGGGCCCCAGGCCTCCAGCTGGACTCATCTGTGGGCCCCAGGCCTCCAGCTGGGCTTATCCATGGGCCCCAGGCCTCCTGCTGAGCTCATCTGTGGGCCCCAGGCCTCCTGCTGAGCTCATCTGTGGGCCCCAGGCCTCCAGCTGGGCTCATGCAGGGCTTATCCATGGGTTCCAGGCCTCCAGCTGGATTTGTCCAGGACATCGCCTTGGGATCCAGGTCCTCAACTGAATTCTTTGGGGCTCTGGTGCATGCACAGGTCTCATGCACTGTTCTGCATTTGACTTTTTGGATTAATGTTATTAAATAATCCTATAAATTATGTGTCCTAAATTATAGATATTCCCTTGCAAACCCTGCCTACACCACAGTGGCAGGAAAGGGGGAGTTTCTACTCATGCCAGTTCCCCGGAAGCCCCAAGACACTGTCCCAGTTGCCCTTTGTGTGCCAGTATGAAAAAAGAGCGCTGAAGGGTCTTGCATTGGCAATGAAATCATCCACCTGGAAGTGATGCGGCTCTTACAGCGGTGGCTGCAGCTTGTCACATGGCCTCATCAGGGTGTGCAATCCCACTAGAAGAGAAAGAGGCAGAAATGTGGCAAAGAACACGGATCACAACCTAGGATGGAAACACTGAAAAGTGGCTTCCCAGGAGAGTGACAGGCTCTGCCTGAAAAAGTAGGGTGCTGCCCTGGCTATCTGGGGATCCCAGGCCAAAGAAAAACCACAAGGAAGAAGAAGGTGAGGTGCTGAAACACTGCGCCCTAGAGTCGTCGGTGAGAGTGCACAGCAGCGGGGCCATGCTGGCTGCTGAAGACAAGGGGAGAACCACATGGGCTTCAAGCCAGGAAGGGAAAGGCCTCACTACATCTGAGGAGTGGCGCCGGTGGTGTGATGCTCTGCAGGGAGGAAGCAGATGGCCGCCAGTTAGGTTATCCCGGAATCTGGCCATAGAACCCCCCAGCCTAGTGACTGTGTGTGGTGGTGCAGTTAGCTGTGTTGAGCACAGCAAAGTGGCCTCGTGGAAACGCTGGCCACAGAAAGACAGGGTCTGTCCCTAGACGGAGGACACAGTCTACCAAGGCCTGCAGTCTGAGAAGATGCTGGTGGTTAAAAACGAGCCTGTGTATTTTCTCCTGCACTTTCAAATTGCAGAATTTGTAATGGTGTTTTTGAAGATTGTAAAGGTGGGCAGTAGTGAGATAAAGGCAATTTTTGGAAAAACCGATGAAACTCTCTCCAGATACCAAGACTTTACCCGATTGTTTTTAGCACTTTCGGCTGTTGAGAACCAATGTTTCCCACGAGGCCATGCTGGTAGACAGAGTTTCCGCATGCCTGTAAACGCAGTCTTCTCCTGTGTGAGCTGGCATGTTTGTCACGCTGGGCAGTCACGTGCCAACGCACCCAGCCCGCTGCTCTCCTAGACCTCGCCGCCAGGCGTCTCTGCAGCAGCACCAGTCTGCAGGTGCTTCAGCTGCCCACAGTTCAGGTCTGGGCAGTGCATCTGTGGAGGATTCCTGAGCCACAGCTTGCCTCGGCTGACAGTGAGAAGCTCTTGCAGGTCACAAAAGGAACCACGGGAGGACACTGAATAGAAGCCTGGCCACAATCTGCAAATCAGAAAATGGCAGATGGGTTCTGCCCAGTTTTCCTGCACCAGCAAACAGACATGCCTCACTAGGGCTGGTCTGGAGCTGGCTGCCCCCTCCCCCAGATTGCAGGACCTGCAGAGTCCCTCTTCATGCCTTCATGAAAGAGGCCACCCAGTTAAAAATTCATAGGAATATTGCATAAAGCCATCTGCTGCCTTTATGTCCCCATGTGTACATTAAAAATGTGCAGCTGCCCAACATGGAGCATTCCATTACTGGCGGAGCTCAGGAGCTGTTCTTCACAGCTCAGGGCAGAGAGCAGGGCAGGGGAAGGTGATGAGGTGCGCCCGCAGGGATTCCCGCCCAGGGCTGGTAGCCAGGCAGTCCAGATTTTTCCACCCCACTGACACTCTCTGAAAGAAGTGCTGTTTTATCTGTGTGGTTGGGTCTCTGAGTGCGTTTTGTGTGGGTGTGCATGTGTGTGTGTCCTCTGCAATCTGAAAATTGGTCTTGGGGTCCACAAGCAGCAGCTGCAGCTGCCATAATTAAAATGAAATAACCTGCCTCTTTTTGTCCATAGGGACCAAAGCTTTAAAAAAAATCCATATTGTAAATGAACTCAAGAATGTGGTGAATCTTCTCTCACTGTTTACTTGCAACAAGTTTTATGGCTTCGCGTTTCTCTGGAGTCAGTAAGAGAGGAGCATTAACCTTCACCGAGTGAGCCTTTGTGCTGACCCAAGGCACCGTGCTGGGTCAGCCACACTGCCCAAGAGGGAGTTTCAGTCCAGTTTCCATGCTTCCCATTAGAGCCACTTCGGAACTGCATCAGCCTCAGATCGCTCAACCTGGTCTGATTCTGTTCAGAGAGCTGGGAGGATTGGCGTTATTAAGATGTTACCAACGACGTTGGCATGTATAATTGGCTTGGATTAGAAACCAAAGCTCTTAGCAAAGCAACAAGGTGAAGTATTTTGTGCTAATGATTTCCATGGTAATGAGATGGATTTCAGAGGATTGAATGTGTTCTTGAAGGTGTTGCGAAAGTCACTCCTTGAGCCAGGCTGGGAGGAGAAAACCCCAGAGCTGCAGGTTGTGGTTTGTAGGGATCCCGCGGCAGTCAGTGAGGAACAAGACGAACATGCCCTGGGAATTGGGAGGTGGTGATCACTCTTCCAGGAGCTCCTGGCCTGCTGGAAAGGCCAACATGGGCACATGTCGTGAGCAGACACTGGTCAGAAGGGCAGTTCAAGGGCATAGCAGCTGTCTATGGGCTTAGCCTTCTCTCCTCCCAAAATTCATTTCTTCAGTTGGTAACTTGGTGAGCAGCAGGGCCAGCTCACTGAAAATGAACGTCCAGAGTGTCACACATCAAGCAACAGGAGGAGGCCTCACACTGCCCGCACCATGCATGGGCGTGGGGTCCGGCGCTTACTCTCTCTGCTCCATTATTTTTCTCCCATTTGCTAGTAAGCAGACAGAAGAAGCTGGGTCATTTGTCCCAAGCTGCACAGGCTGAGAGGAGACCAAGGCCTGCTCAGTTTTCTCCTGTCCCACACTGGCTTCCTCTCTGAAAATAGGCACCCTTGATTGCCTGGTATACAGCATGACTGTGTCGTGTTCTGTGTTTAGAATGAGAACATCTGTTTTCTACTCAAGAAAAAAGAAAAAAGGGAATCCCAAGGCTGTAGTGGTCAGCATCTGATGAGCGTACCACCTCCAGCTGCGCACAAAGCCCCCCTCCGGTGCAGGTGCATGGTGAGCGCGGGCCCTCCCTGAGCGTCAAGCTCTGCCTCCGGCCGAAGGGCTATGGTCTGGCGGAGAAGTGTGGGCTTCCTTCCTGGCATCCTGCGTGACCTCGCAGGTTCCTGTGGGACTAAAAGCTGTTCTGGGTGTCCCAGTCCCCTGCTCCTGTCTTAGCCAGGAAGGGAACTGAGACGGTGAGCTCTCCCCAGCAAGGAACATGGTTTCCTGAGCTAGTGTACTGCAAGGAGCTGTGGGCAGCGTTGTTTGGGACCCAGCTGCAGGAGTGCCCTAGCATCTCCGTGAGTGGTCTCTTTGGGAGAAGCCAAGGAAAGCCAACTCTGAGTGCTGACTCCACCCAGGCTCCCCCAAGGGCAGCTCTGGAGCTAAGCGTGTGGCACATGCCCTAAAGCAAGTAGGAGTAGGAGGTGCCCGCACACAGAGGGCAGGTATGACCGGGACAGGCATTGTGTGCGTGGCCACAGCATGATTTAGGATTCACTGAAGAGGAAGAGCGGGGTGGCGACCTTGTTTCCGTTGCTTCCTCGCTGCGGGGTGAAGGGCAAGCAGCTTGGCACTCCCAAAGCTGCCTTTCCTGATCTGCAAGTCTCACAGTGCAATCGGATCAGAACCCTTGCTGGCCCCTTCAGGGCCTGTTGCACCATCTCAGATCCAGAACTTCCTGCTCTGGGGCACCCCTCCCAGTCCCTGCTACTGCCAGCCCTGCCAGTGTGGGCTTTCTTAGCAGGTCTCCAGTTAGGCCGCATCCCTGTTCAGCAGCTCTCAGTGGCTACCTGTTCCTAACCAATGGCCACTGTCCAAGCTGGTGATCTGGACCTGCCTGGTGAAGCTCTCCTCTGATGTCCCCTACTCCCCTGTGTGTGGCCCACATACTGGTGAAGGAGAGCCAACCTGCCCTTTGTCACACCCTCTTCTCCGTGCTCTTGTGCCCTCTCTTGGGCAGTGTCCACACCAAGTGTCACCTGTGGAGCGAAGCCACGCATAACCAACACGTTATGCAGTTAAGTCCCCTTTGGGTTTTCAGCCCAGCATTGTCTCTGTCCACTCTCCTGGACTAGACTCTGTCAGAAATGGCCAACCCTTCTAGTTTGTAGTCACCACACATTGCTTGCTTTGCCAGTTTTCTGAAGAGCGGTTTTGTTGCTGAGTCCCCAGTGTATCCTGCGCCTCACGATCAATATATGAGTGAAAAAGTGAGCGCATGAATGAATGGGTGCTGCATCCCTTCCTCAGTGCCAGGTTCTCATGGGGACCAGCACTGGACATAAATACTGCAAAACTCTGTCAGCAACCCATGTATTTGGGCCCTACTACCAGCTGTCTTAGTGCTTACTGGAGGCACTCTGAAGCAGGAGGAGTGTGGGTGGGAGCTAACATGGAGAGCGTCAGGAGAGGGGTGGAGGCCAAGGGCCAAGACGGAGGGGAGGAGGGTGGAAGCTAAGGTTCTGCAGCTGCTTCCCACAGAGCGGGCTGAGGTATGGGTGACAGGCCCACACAGAAGCCTTCCGTTGGGACGCTGGGGTGTTAAGAGGGATTTCATGACTGGCTGAACCCCCCGAGCATCAAAGGCAAACCAGTGGATCTGAGTGGGACCCCAGCAAGCCGGGGGCAAAGCTGACAGATTAGGTCCTAGTCACAGGGGAGGCGCTGCCCCTTGGTCTGGGCCTACAGCAGAGCAGGATAGTTTCTAGTTCTCCTTCAGTTTTGGGGAATGAACTTCGAGTGAACATGGCATAGTAAGAGAAATTAAAAGTACAGCAGCCATTATTGTTCATTTGAGATGCTATGATAGTAATTATAATCTCAATACATGGTATTTATCTCGAACACAGTACAATTTATAAGGACGTTTCTGGGTTTACTTACAGCCTTTGCTCCAGAGCTGTCCCTGCCCATTGTCTCAATCTGGGATTGAACTCAGGGCTTTGAGCTTGCCAGGCAAGCTCTCATTCTACTGAGCTATCTCCCTGGCACCATCATCTCTTTGCCTCCAAGGGTGTTGGCGAGCCCAAGCCCTGCCTAGAGGGCAGAGGACGGAGGGAGGACACTGGAGGGAATTGCCTGCCTAATAGTCTTTCCCTGTCTCATTGTTTTGATTTTTAAAGCAAATACAAAAATAGAAAACAAACAAACAAACGTTAGAAACAATACAGAATTTCACCAAAGGATAGGATTTCAACCATGGCTGTGGTTGTATTGTGTATAGCTATCTTCTTAGTTGTTAACATTACCAGAGACAAGCCTGTGAGATTGGTCAAAACATAGAAAATTAAAAAGGAGAGAGAAACAAAATTCAAACATTGGTGGCTCCTTTCTGTAGGGCAGCAAAAGTCAGCAGTGCAATGATCCAAGCTATCCTGTGTATATACATATATATTTTTCCCTTTTTTCTTTCCTCCTTTTCATTCCCTATTTAGAATGAGGATTTACAGTAAAGAAACACATGAAATGCATTTGAAGCTAGCAAAATTTCACACCTAGAAAAAAAAATTTTAATGGGAATTACCAGTAATCCCTTACCTGATAGTGACAGTAATCAGACAATAATGGCTTCTTAGCTAAGTGTGTAGGTATATTTGCCAAATGCATACTCAGGGAGCTTCTCAGGTAATAAATTAAACACACACACACACAGAACCTCAGATTACTAAAGAATCCTTCCTGCCCACTCCGTAGCTTGTGGTCTATTGTACAAGAGGGCGTACTGCATATCAGTGGGTGTGTGGCACCAGGAAAGTGCGTGGGCTTTGGTCTTTGAGGGCCTGGGCTGCAATCCCAGCTCCTCCTCTTGAAATGAGTGACTGGAGGCACATCACTTAAAACCTTTGTACCTTTCAGAACCCTCCTTTTGAGTGTGAGAGACCCTGCTGCCACATGTATTTGACAAACCATTTCAGTGGAAAGGCATCTCCTTGCCTATTGGTGATATTGCCATGAGTTAGATCCGTAGTTGTAGGGACAGAAAGGACCCAGTATGCTGTGCAGTTCAGTTTTCCTCCTTCAGATGAGGACCTGAGCTCAAGACAGGAAGTGATTTGCCAAAGGCTGCAGTAGGCAGGAGGAACAGGACAGACTCGGCGGTGTGAGGAGGCCTGCCCAGGTGACTGCAGTCCTGTACATCGCAGGGCAGCCTGGCGCCCGTCATGGATCCACACCCAAGAGAGTGAAGTAGCTCTCAGCCCGTGGCCATGCCCCCTCCACCCTCATCACAGCACACAGCCAGCCTCTCCACACAGTGCTCCGTCTCTGCCTTCCCCAACCCATGCTGCATACCTGCTTGCAGGGCTTTGGTCTGCAGCCCCTGCCCTTGAAAGAACATGCAGGCATGCGATGACTGTGAGCCACGAGTTAGTCCCATTGCCCAGGAGATGCGGATGGGAGGAAGGCACCCCTGAGCCCCTGGAGGCTGCAGAGAGTGTTGTGTGGGGCTTTAGGCCCTTATCAGCTTCCCTTCATCACTGTGGGGCAAGAGCAGCTCTGTGCTCCACTGACATTCCTAGAGGGAAGTCTACAGGAAGGTTGGGCAGTCTTACCACCCGGTTCAGGCCAGTCTTTGTTCTCTTCTCCAACAGAAAGGATTCCTCCTTGTCCGCCAGCATCCGATGGCATGGGGACAGGGCTGCAGGGCCCGAGGATGCTGCAGACTCTTCAGATCATGCTGACATGGAGCCAGGTCAGTCCCTCCTCTGCTTGGTTTTCAGTCCTCCGTTGCAAACCTGTCCTGGTGAGAGATGCATCCTAGGATCTGAAAGCATGCGGTGTTTGGTTGGGGGCTTCTGGTGTATGAAGGGGCAGTCGGGCAGGAACAGCAGTGGACTCCTCAGGGCCCAGATGCAGAGGACTGTTGGGGGCAGAGGACACTGAGCTGGCAGCCACTGTAGTAGGAGGGCAGGGTGAGCAGAGGTCCTCTGCCCATCAGGGGAATGCTGACAGTAGTGAAGCAGAACTCAGTCCAGGACTGCAGTGCTGGTCATCAGGGCCACTGTCAGGTCCACAAAATCAGAATGAAGGACCTGGAGCTGGTGCTGAGGAAGCGGCGAGAGAAGTGAGGAGAGGCTTAGGGAGGCATGTGGCCCTGAGGCCAGTGGTTCTCTGGAAGCTTTTCTTCATATTTGTGCAGAACAACAAAAATCACAGCAGTAGGAAATTCCTGGATCATTTTGGGGGCAATGGAACAGTGTTTCAGGCTAGACAGAATGGTTCCCAGAGGCAGTAGTGGGGAGGGTGAGGAAGCACAGGAAGGATGGAGACAGGGCACCCTGAGTTGGAGACCTACTACGCGCTTGCTTGTTCCAAGGCCTCAGAGCAATCTTGTTAGGGAAAGTGTGCGTCTTGTGAGGAGTCACTGTGCTGCAGTAATACATTTACTCGAGAATCACAGTGGCTTCACTCAGCTGGGTGTATTTCCTGTCCGTGCTGTACATGCAACCCGACAGGTGAGGAGCTCCGCTCTGCCTAGGGCCTCAGGGACCAGGCTGTGATATCAACATACCACCTGGAGTTCATGGCCACCCTGTTCTCTGCAGCAGAGGGAGAGATAGCTGGATGTTGTTGGCCATTAAATGCTTCAGTCCAGGTGTCGTACATAGTCCACTGGTCGGAGAGATTCCTGCAGACTTTGTCCTATTTTAGAGTTCTGGGGACTGTGAGAAAGACATGCATATTATTTGATGAGCCCTCCCTGTCTTTGCCAGGGTAGATATTGTCATTTCCATTTTACACTCAGTAACTAAGGTTTGGATACTTTAATGCTCTTGTCCAAGGTCTCACAACTAAAAGCTGCTGAGGCCTGGTTCCTACATCACCTCTTCCTCCATCATTCATCTGTTCACCAAAGGCATAATGAATAGTCACCATAGGCCAGCAAAAAACAATAGCAGAGGTGCCTCTCTGTCTGCCTGAAGAATGTGCCGCTGCTTGCTGCGACAGATGGATGCTCCCCGTGGGGATAGATGGGGCTCTATTCTATGTTGTTCCTCCCTAGATCCTTTAAGACCTTTAGCTTTTCACAGAAAGAGACAGGTAAAACAGTCATGTTTGCTGAGGCACTGGGCCAACGACCCGATTGATAAAATCCACTTAACTCCTGCAGCCCCATGGGGCAGGTATAAGAGAAGAAAGTGGCGTGTGGCTCAGCCAGGTAAGGGAGCGCTGATGATCCCCCTTCACTCCCACTCCACTGAAGCCCAGGAAATGTGGTCTCTTCTTGTCTGGCATGGGCTTTCCCTCCCTGGTTCCCCAGTGTCCTGTGTGTGTGTCACAACTTAGGGACCCAGCCCTCAGATCTACCAGAGGGACCCCTACGAGCCCAGAGAGCAGTTCCATCATCCCCATGCTGCTGCTGCCCAGAGCTGGGCTTGCTAACCTTGTCCATGTCAAGGGAGGAAGGGGAATGTTTTGCACAGCATTAGATAGAAGGAGTCAAGCCTGAAAGGGTGCCGCTGATTCTCAGCCTTAGCAGGAGCAGATTCTTCTTTGAAGAAAATCTGGGGAATGTTGGAAGGACGTGCATGTGTGATGTCTTTGTCTCTCCAGTCTCATCGCCTGCTGTTCTGCCCCTTGTCTTCTGTGCTGCGTTGGTACCCATCCATCTCTTCTCACCCCTCCTCAGCACTACAGCCAGCACCTCAGCCTTGCATTATGGCGGTAGCTCTGCTGCTCCTTCTGCTCCACCATCTAGCAAGGATGCATCTGTGGAAGCATCTCCCAGGTCGTGTTCCCACCTCAGGGCCTCTCACACCTGCAGCACTCACAGGACCCTCCCTCCCATGGCACCCCACGAGCTCTGGCCTCTTTCCTGTTCTGCGAGCCTCCTGCTTCATGGTGCAAAGCATGGACCATTTCCAGTCTTAGGGAAAGACTCTTCCAGCTGAGGAACAGCAGCAAAGAGACTAGAAATCACTGTCCAAGTGCACAGAGCACAGCTGGGCCAAAGGACCAGGGCAGTGGCGGTCAGTGAGGGCCGGGCCTTCCTGCACCCCTGTGAGCGATCGCTGCTCCTTGCCCAGGCCTCCCTGAGACTGCAGTCTGAGGTTTTGTACACAACATTTATCTACATGGTACATTTCTAGGTAGGTTTATCTCTTCCTCACTGCTACCATTGATCATACTCTCCATGAGATCAGGGTCTTACTTTGCACTATTCCGAGCTCCCTCAAGTACTCCGTGAGCACAGGTGGAGTGAGTGAGTGAGTGAACTAATAACTGAATACTGGATCTCAGTGTTATTTTGTCAGTGCTGTGTGCTCTTCCTGGGATATCCCTCAAGTCCTTTTCCCAACTACATCCTTTTCCTGCCTGGGAGGCAGAAGGCACTGCGGTGCCTTAAATGCAGGCATTATCATCTCATCTGGGGCAGGAACAGTGCTTCCTCTTTGAGCCTCCCTCTCCCACAGCACAGTGAGGACCCAGGTGTGCTCTGCTGGCCTGAGCTGTGCCCACTGGAGCCCCACTGGAATTGCAGCACAGGTCCCCCTACCTGCCCCCTGCATGGCCCTTTCACCCACACTCAGGCTGCAGGAGTCCTCACTGCCACTCTGCCACCTCCTGCTCACCGCCTGCCTTGGAGACCAGGACGAGGAGGCAAATGGGTCACTAATGAGATTCAGAGAGAAAACCAAGTCAGGAGGTGCTGCAGACACCACGGAGGAGGGAGATGTGATGGAAAAATGTGTCTCCGGGTGGGAAGGGCGCAGCGGGTGCAAACAGCCTGAGCTAGCCTTGCACAGAGGCAGCCCTGACACCCAGCTCAGGCTGCCCTGGAGGCTTCATGTTACAATCTTTAATTTGGGTTTGGACTTACAGACTCATTCATGCATCCATGCCTCTCCAACCCCTTGCCAAAGAGCAGTTGACTGGCTTAAGGATTCAAAGTTACCTAGCTAATGAAGACCAAAACTGTTTAATGCAAATATTAAGGTAGAAAGTAAGAAAAACAAAAAGCAAGGTGGGAAAAGAAAAAGATGATCAGGCCACTCAGGGAAGGGGTTCGTGGGAAAGAAATTTGCAAACCATTGCCTTAGGATGGGACAGGCACTGTGACAAGCTTATGGGGTCCATAGGCCTTTGGTGTTGGAAAAGCTTTGGTCAGATAATAGTAACAGTGACCAGTGTTTCAGACATTTATAGATCTACTGTCCACCCATTTGGTTGTAGACATTGACTGTTCATTGCCAAGGGCCCCGCAGGGAATTTTCCTCAGGATCTCATTAAATACTGTCAGCACTCTGTGAGGCAGTCCCCTGAATCCCTGAGGCTACTAGGCAGAGACACTGAGTTCTCTCCTTAACAGGTAATGGTAGAACATGTGGGAATCCTCATGGAAGCATGAGGTTGGATCCTTCTTCATACTATATAGAGAACAACTCAAAATGGACTGTCTATCCAAACCCAAGGGTTATAATTATAAACTCTTAGGAAAAACAAAAGTACATGTAAACATTCATGACCCTGAATTAGCCAAAGGTTTGGCATATGTAGAAAGGAAGAGGGAGAATAAAATAGATAAATCAGACTTCTTCAGAATTAAAAAGTTTTGTGCTTCAAAGAACATCAAAAAAGTGAAAAGACAGCCACAAAATGGAGAAAATATTTGCAAATCAGATATCTGCTCAGGCACGTGTATCCAGAATATATAAAGAACAAGTTCAGCAACAGGACAAATAGCATAATTTAAAATTGGGCAAAGAATTTGAATAGACAGTTCTCTGAAAAATACAGAATGGCCAAAGACACACTTTTTTTAAATGTTCAACATCTTTAGACAAAGGGAAAATACAAAGTAGAAAGTGAGTTATTTGTGGGGCCCAGCTTTTCTGCTATGAAAGCCCCTTGATACAAACCCCCAAGGCTGGAGAAAGGGTCACCCCAAAGGAGCCAGGGTACAGGGCTTTGCTGATCCCTTGTGAGTCAGGGGATTGATCTGCCTGTGGACCCACTGAGCCATTGGTCCAGTTTTCAGGGGGAAGTGAAGAGATAGTGACCAGGAAACATTAGGTTTAGACAGAAGTGTTCAGCCAGGGGTAGGCTGCCCAGAGGCCTTTTTCCTAATAAATGGTAGAAATTGCAGAAAAGTACCTTTGTTTGCCCCATGCCCTTTCCCAGAGCCTGTCCAGAGCAGCAGTTCTCTGGCTGTAGGACCCTGTTGTACTCTGATAATATTGAAGAACCGAAAGGGCTTTTGTTTATATGGGTTGTTTCTGTATTGAGTTTGTCACAGTTATTATCAGTGAAAACAGTGTTAAAACTGTAATTTGCAACTTATCTAACACAAAATAGTAAAGTCTTTACATTAATATTAATACATTTCTATGAAAATTGATTTCTCTGAAAAAGCACAAATGGAGTGGATGCCACTTTCTTTGCCCCTGGCTACCAGAAGATGTGTCTGCATCTGGGCTATCTGGAAACCTCCCTGAACACTCTAAGGGAATAAGAAGGGCAGCAGTACTTGATGCATGGTATTAAAACAAATAGTTTTGGCTGCACTGAAAGGGTCTTGGGGACCCACAGGGATCCCTGTACCACACTTTGAAAACTGTTGGTACAGTGGCGAGATCCTGACTACAGACTTCCCCAGGAGCAGGGAGGGAGTCCTTGTGAATCCAGTGGAGAGGGAGTGAAGCAGGAGCAGTTTCAGTGGGGAAGTAGCAAGAATTCTTCTGGAATTAAGCTTGACTGCCCTAGGGAGACCCTGGCCTTAGTGCCTGATATCTCCCACCCCATCCCAGGCCATTTAGGGATCAGTTAGCAAAACCTTCCTCTTGCTTTAAGAGGCAGTGGGAAAGGCTTCAGTACCATGTTCAAGCTTGAATGGGAAAGTCTTCTTGCCACGAGTACGGGGCAGTGAGAAAGCCTTCTGTGCTAAGCTTTAAGGGGAGTGGAAAAGCCTTCAGTACTATGTTCAAGTGTGAGTGGGAAAGCCTTCCGTGTCATACCTTCAGGGGAAGTGGGAAAGCCTTTAGTACCATGTTCAAGTGAGTGGGAAAGCCTTCCGTGTCACACCTTCAGTGGGAGTGGGAAAATGTTTGGTGCCACACCCTCAGGGGGAGTGGGAAAGCCTTCAGTGCCATACCTTCAGGGGGAGTGGGAAAGCCTTCAGTACCACACCTTCAGAGGAGTGGGAAAGCCTTCAGTACCATGTTCAAGTGTGAGTGGGAAAGCCTTCTGTGTCACACCTTCGGGGGGGGATCCTTTGGTGCCACGCCTTCAGGGGGAGTGGGAAAACCTTCAGTGCCACGCCTTCAGTGCAAGTGGGAAAGCCTTCTGTGCCACACCTTCAGGGGAGTGGGAAAGCCTTCTGTACCATGCCTTCAGGGGGAGTGGGAAAGCCTTCA